>NW_018735050.1:0-148398 GCF_002204515.2 Aedes aegypti | reverse complement strand
CTAAAGACAGTGTAGTGGTGGTAATAAACAGACAAAAGGGGGAAATTGGATTAAATTTCAGGGTGACTGACAGTTTGTGCCTACGTTAGTTTCTTCCGATCCTACATGAATGAGACCATTTTATGACAAGTGACTTTGTGGTTTACTCAGGACCAATGCCCTAGGTATGCATGTGGTTTATATGAACACGGAAAGATTTTTTTTAGAACGGCATAGAATGACGCATATATGAAGGTGAAACTGACACATTATGATACTTTCATGATGTGATGCGCTGTAATTGTAGTTAGTGGACTCTAGATTATATTAACCCATATTTTATGTACTTCAATTTTATGTACATTTTACCTCGATTTTATGGACATTGAAATTTCCTGGTTTGTTTTTTTTTATGTTTATCCAATTCTAAAATGCGTTATGTATATCAAAAAAATTGTAATGAGTGAACTATGCTTATAGAGTAGCAGGGTCTTGTTTTGTTGCAAAATGTTAAATAAATATTGATAAATAAACAACAAGATTTGACTAGATGCGAGGGTCTTAGAATTAGGGATGCTTCAATGCGACTTCCTCAGCCCGTTTTTTAGTTACCCAAATTATTTTTTTCTGAACACCCTTTGTTACATAAATAAACGATATCTTTTAACATGTTACCAATAACGAATGCAATATTGCTACAACAAATTCTATTGTGCTTTGCGTCACTGTTTTATGAAAGGTGCCATTTTATTTATTAGATTATTTCGAAATTCCACAAATTTGAATTACTCATTCGTGGATTGCATAGGGTCCTTCATTTTTTTGGCGAACCTGCTGAAATTGTTCCATTAGTTTCTTTTAAAAGCGCTGCTATGTCTTGTTCAACCAATTTATCAAGAAGTACAAGCATTATTCTAATGATTCGTATATGAATTAACCCAGATGGCTGTTTACATTAAGTTTTTCAGAGGCCCCTTCCAAGGTTTCAAGAGTTTTCTTTTTCAAAACTAACTTCAAAATCTCTCAATGTATTAATTGAAACATTTTTGAAGATAATGATAAGTGATTAATCTAATAGTTATTTGGAAATTAACACAAAGAAATTCTTCAAATTATTTGTTTTTATATACAGAGGATTGTCAAAATAACTGGGACAGGCAAAAATTGGGCCGATTCCGGAATGCTGTAACTTTGTCAAAAATTGACCGATTTCAATTCTTTAAGAAGTACTGAACGGGTCAACTAATCTAGTTTTAAGGTGCACCCACGGATGAACTATGGTCACCGGATACCAGTGATAATCCGGATTTCCAGAATCGGTGGTGGTTGTGGATCCGAATTGGGATCAAATGATTTATTCACTCAAAATGTACTGTAATATGTTTTTCTCCATAGCTTCATAATGAATAATCCTATTATAAGTTAAAAATGAGCCGTGGACAGATTAAGCCACTCATGGCCAAGTGCCATGTTGTGACACCAAAACATCATGCGACGGCTCATTCTTCATGTCTTGTCGTAAATAGGGCAACTGTAGACTCAACGTGCGTATTTGACTACAAAGGCAATTTTTGGGACCATCGGATATCCCTTGTGATTGTGAACTTGTGATTGCGGACAATTGGAATTGAATTCCAATACATATCGTACGACGGCTCATTCTTCATGTCTAGTCATGAATAGGTTAACAATTACTGAACATGGATATTAACTAGAATTTCCACTTTTGGAACCACCGGATGTTCCCGGAGGAAACTGTTCTTGAGGGCACTTCTGTTCTTACACCAAAACATATCATGCGACGTCTCATACTTCATGTCTTGTCGGTAATAGGGTAACTGTAGACTCAATATGTATATATTACTATTTTTACACCTAATCATTGACTGGAAGGCTCATGCGCCTTCCGTCATTACGGAGCCGAATCCTTTGAAATTTATTTTGATAATTTCAATTTGCTTCTTAATTATAGTGTTAGCTTTTGGGAACCGTAAAATTTGCGGTTTGTTCTTGCTTAATTAAATCGTACAAAAGTTTCATGCACTCAAAGTCAAATTTACTCAACACATCTCTAATGTCATTCTTTTGATCACTCGGACAGTTTTTCAGGTCGACTTTTCATAAGGAAGCATATTAATAAGAACATTTGCTTTTATATTCAAGAACAATCATAGTAAATTTAAGTAATAAGGATTTATATTTCCTTGATTTTCATTGTAAATAATGTTGCTTTCAATTGATTTAAGTTCTCAAAACCACTATGTATATTTAAATTTTCTTTTTCATTCTTTCCACAGCCAAACCTCCATATTGAAGGGACCATCGACTCAAGGAATTATCGAGTCATGGAACAGCTATTCTTTGGAAAGCTGTTTGAAGGAACCTTCTTAGTATTCATGATATCATGTTTTAGTATGGTTTCATGAGTCGATATCGAGTAATGGAACATTGACTCATGGTGGGTTGATTGTAATTAAGATCAGGATTCGCTACTGCGACCGTGGCGTAACTCGATAGGCATTGAGTATCGATGACGACATTGTTCTTGTTTTGTTTCCATGGAAACGTTTAAAAAGTTAATTATTATAAAATATTCAGATATATCCATCCTTTACAGAAAATTGACTTAACGAAAGCGAAGTGGCTCACATGAGAATGAGTCGTCGCATGATATGTTTTGTCGTGGAAACATTTTTTTTCCAATCCCATGTATCCACTAAGAGTGTACCCTTAGAATGAGCCGTCACACGACATTGTTTGGCGTTTACACACAATTACCCCAAATTACAGGTGTCCTCGGGACATCCGATGGTCCCAAAAGTGGTCACAATAGTTTAATATACACATTTAGTCTACAGTTACCATATTCACGACAAGATATGTTTTGGTTAAAAACATAACTGTCCCCAATGACAGGTTCCTCCGGGAACATCCGGTGGTCCCAAAAGTGTCACTCTATTTAGCATTTTTAGTCTAAAGTTAACCTAGTTATGATTAGACATGAAGAGTGAGCCGTCGCATGATATATTTTGGTGTCACAACCGAAATTTCCCTCTGCAAGGGGCACTTGGCGGCGCTATGAGAGGCCAAATCTGTCCAAGGCTAATTTTCAACTTATAACAGGATTGTTCATGATGAGCTATGGAAAAACATATGTGACCAATGAACGAGTTTCACTAATTGACGTTGAGCGGTGCCGAATTCACTCTTACTCGTTATCATGGTCACGTAAATAACACGGCACGCTCAAACGTCAAATAATAAACTCGTGCATCGGTCCATTGCAGTACATATTTTGAGGAGATAAATCATTTGATCCCCATTCGGATCCACCAGCACCGATTTCGGAGAAATGGCCATATCTTGATTGTTTCTTAACCGATCTTAATACTTGGCGCACCAATCGCTTCGGAATTTCATTTCAAAATTTTGAATTTTTAACTCATGGTCATAGCTCATCTCCGAGGGTGCACCTTAAAACTAGATTAGTTGACCCGTCCAGTACTCTGACCAACTTCGGAATGCTGTAACTTTGTCAAAAATTTACTTAAAGAAGGTATATAGAACGACGCCACAACTCGAATTTTCAAGAGCACAAGTGTTGAGAACCAAACAGCGCTCCGCGTTGAAAATTTATCGCATTGGTCTCCACCAGCAAGCAAGCAATTTGATTGATTTTCAACAGGAACGGTTGACAGATTCTCCAGTCATGTGCACTTAAAAATTCAAAGTTTGGCTTCGTTTCGTAATCACCTGAATAATAAAGTTTGATAAATCATAATTAAATTTTATGTAAACATTAATAAAATCGGTATTTTATACAACTTTGAGAGCCTGAAGCGCAGAGTTATATCGTGTGTTCCATTCTGAGAGCGGAATCCGATTCAGCTACTCCAAATTCACTGGAGAAAAATTCAAATGAGTTCAGCTCCATTATGCCTTATGGCACTTGAGCCTTTTAATAAAAAATATAAGCAAATCAAAATGAAACCGAGTTAAGTTGTTTTTTTTTACAGTATTCTTATAAATAAACATGGTTACACAATTTATATTAGAATGCAATACTTCAAAAACGGACTGCTTTCATAAAGAATTTCTTAAATCAAGCCAACTTTGATACAGTGAGCTTTGAATCGAAAATAAGTTTTTGGCGAACTTTTTACAGAATAGAAAACAAAAAGTGGTTTTTGAACTTAAGTTTCGAATACCGTTGTATTAGACTGCCGAACACTTCGAGTGCCTGCTTTCGACTGATTGATACAGTCGAGAGTGTTGAAGGTTGAAAAAATACAGTAACGCAGTAGCGGCTTAGACTGGCTTATTTCATAGACTGGCACGTACCACACAGTGATATAAAAAAAATTGCTCAATTCGATGCCATGGACGATTTTGAAACCAAAATTTCCACCAAATCTATCGGAGAAAATAAAAATCGCAAATTACTATACCATTTACTAGGTTTTCAATTGATCCGATGAATCCGATGCTCATCGTGAAATAAAACTTTATGAAATTATAATCAATCGATGAAACCCCTCCTTTTCTCATGAGCATTACGTCCCCACTAGAACCGAGCATAATTTTCAACGTAATATAACGGCGGCGGCGAGACATTTATTAGTCAAAAATATGAATAATTGTATGATTACCACGGATAATGATGATAGAACCTGAAGAAACCTACCCAGAAAACATTCGTAGCTGAATAACAGTGTATTCAGTTGAAATGAGCTGTATAAACAGCATTTAAGCTAAATAAACTGTTATTCAGCCACCAATATAACCAATATAACTATACGAGGTGTACCAAGAGCAATTCTCTTTGGAATATTTGGATTTACGAAAGACATTGTTCAAGAAATTTCTGTAAATAACCCTTGCAGAAATGTTTCAAGGTATTCCCTAAGGAACCTCAGAAAAAAAAACTTGCAGGGATATATGGAAAAATCATCTTCAATCCTTTTGGAAGATTAACTGAAGTAGTTTTGAGAAAAGCCCTACGCGCATATCTGGAGTTATTCTTCACATGAACCTAAACTCTAGAGGAATGAATGGTATTATTTATTATAAAATCTCTCAGAGAGATCCATGAAGTCGAGTAATCGACAACTACGACGCTTACCCTTATCACCATACCCATGAAAAGAGTCTCTGTCCCATACGATAAATATATTACCACATCAGCTTCGCCCAAAGCACTACAATTTTGGAATCTATTTGATGTTTTCAAGCAAAAAAACCCAACTCTATACTTTGCAAGGCTCTACACAGGATCCGTTTACCAGGTTTACCTTGCTGCAGGAAGATCTTTGTTGGTCAAACCTACAATATAATAATATTTCCTTCAGAAATTCTAGATTTTTTTTCCGGAGAATTTCATGAAAAAACGTGCAGAGGAAATCTTAGATATACCGTTTTGATTCATATTACGGACACTTAAGGACTCAGGGAAATATAACCCAGCATAGAGCATACAAAATAAATCATTCTGTATGATTCCTTAACGCTATCGAGCGTCGGAAGCCCTTTACTTTCGAACGGTGGGTGAAGAATACGCTTCCGCTACTTCAATAATTTTGAATAAATCAAAATGTGTGGCCTTTTCATGATTCTTATTCCGGACGCTTCCTCATTTTTGCCTCATATTCCGGACACTTTGAATCGAATTCCGGACAGCTCATGATAATCATTAATGGAACAGTCAAATCATCAATCGAAATCGTTAAACCACCAAAGAGACATCTAAGATAGTTGGGCATTATAAATTTTCAAAGATATTTATGGAAAAAGTTTACTAAAACGAGCCTTGAAATTGATAACTTTTGAACAGCAAAAATTGAAACATTTCGCGTGAAATGCTTCCCATACAAAGTAGAGTGTCCGGAATTTGAAGCTGTCCGTAATATGAATCAAAACGGTATCTGAATAGCAGTAAATGAATAAGTTGTTGACTTCTCTGGCACTGTTTTGTTGACGAAATCCTTAAAAAATCACAAAGAAATCCTCCAAGAGAACTTCTTAAAACAAAATCCTCGCATAACCTAGTGTAATTAATGAAATCGATGGTGGATTTCCCGGACAATTTTTTGACGAATACATGGACAATTAACCATGACGAAAAATCTCAGACTTTAAGAGAAACCCCTGGAGAAATTTCTTATGAAACTCCTCGGGGAACCTATAGAGAAATAACTTATAAAATCCATGTTTCAGAGATATCTCGGAAGAAATGTCTGAAACAACTAATCGAGAAATCTTCAGAAAAATCCCTGGAGGAATTTCTGAAGGGATTATCGGGCATTTAATAAAAAAATGAGAATTTTTCAGTCATACAGTTTTTTTATTTTTTGTTTTCAACGAATTAAGTTTTTTTTTTATTAAAACCATAATGTTTATTTTTCCAAAACAAACTTCAATGAATATTGGAGCAGTATGACAGAACTCTTGGTCAACTGCTTTGCATCCTTTATTTTTGTACACTAGGACACCGAGGGGACCAAAAAATGTTCAATGTAATGGCACTGGGGCAAGTTGCTCTGGTTCCTTTCGTGCCGTAAGAACGGTGCCGTACAGCACGCTCGCGGAGTGCTTGCTGTTTCGACGCCATCTCCGATTGAACTGACAGCACCCGAGCGAAAAGAAACATGCCTCCCATTTTTAGGAAGTCCAGATAACAATTACCTTGGAGAGAAAAAAATACGCTTTATACTTTAATTACAGAGATTGAAATCAAACTCATTTTTTACTAAGTAGCCGTTGGTTGATGGTTTTCATTAAGACCACTGAAGCGGATAGGAAACGCCAAAGTTGTTTATGGAGGATTTCTTGAAGCTATTCTAAGATGAACTCCAAAAGTTATTAAGCTAAGTTATAACTCCTGCAAAAATTCCAGAAGGCTTCCTCGGCAGAATCTCTGAAAGGATTCTCAATGGAATACGTTATGAAATTCCATTACGAAATAGTTTGAGGAATCCCTCGAGGAATTTTTAAAAACCCTTTACGCAGTTCATCCTCAAAAAATTCTTAAGCATTTTTTTATTTTATTTTAAGTTTCAAATTTATGAAGCCTTTTATTTATCATCGTTAAAATAATTCTTTTAGATGTTGATTACAAAACATTAAAGGTGAAAATTACAAAACATCCATGAAAATAATACCTTATTGGTAAAAAAAAACCTTAAGGTGAAGATGAATCGAAGCCAAGCCTAAAATTTTCAAGAGCACTAATCTGGAGCATCAAACACCCGTTTAAGGGGCAGGATTCGTCATTGATTTTAGAATTTTCAATAGCAGATTTTTCAAAAATCAAGAAAATTTACGGGAAAATGTGTTCACTGTATTCTTTTCTCCAACCGAAACACAGTGAACACATTATCGAATAATTTTTAGTTTTGAACAGAAAAACTGCTTGTGAAGTTTTGTTGATGACGATGATTACAATGACGGAGCGTTGATCGTTAAGCTGAAAACTTCATCGGTTAATCACTAGCTGGTGGTGAGCATTCGATTAAGTTTTCAGCTCATACTGGTGTTTGGTTCTCCAGATTTGTACTCTTGAAAATTTGAGGTTTGGCTTCGATTCATCTTCATCTTAAAATCGTAGTCATCTTATTCTAATATACATTGCTAACTACACTATCACTCCCACATATCAAACACTACCAATTTGCGTGGTTTCGATTGAAAATGAACGGGATTATGACCCCAATATTCGTTCCTGGCACATAAAGGATTCCTTTCTCTTCATATCTCAACGATAAATGTTGTTCAACACAAGAAGCAAAAATCTAAATCATTGTAAAATTTATTACCCACCATTTCTCGGGGCTTGGTGGGTCACGATTCTCATTCCAACGATACCAAACGCGGTACGCAGAATTGCATGGCAGCAGTGTGTATAAAAGTGCAGCTTAACCCTCTTCAGCGGCCTGAAAGGCGAGAATCACCTAGAAAGCGGGAAAATGCGCAGGTTGAGAAATAACTGAAATCAATTTCTTTCTAATAATCTCTTGCAACAGTGCAGACGAGTACTGGGTACACGCGTGAAGAGCAACTCTTCATCAACTGTTATTTGCCGCACCTGATGCAAAACCTACAGGAGAGGTACTTTCCACAGTGGAAAGAAAAGTCCTGAAATTCGTAAACTGCTTTCACTCAGGTTCGTATTGACATTACACAGAGCTTATTGATTTTGCATCAAAATGTTTTACGAGAATCTCAAGTTTGATTGAATACTTTGAATATGACATTATATTGGAGGTAAGTCTTGCCCACTAGTTTTTGTCGGATTGGCCCACGCCTAACCCACAAACATTTTCTTGTATATCTTGAATATCTTGTTTATCTTGGCTTCTGTTCATAGAAAACAAAAATATCAAGTAGGTATATTTTAGGTAGTTTTTCGTAAACCATTTTTTTATCTCAAGTCTCGTTTTAAAATGTAAGTCCGGCCCTGGTTCCAAAAACGAGGCCATTAAATATGGACGCTCATCGGAAGGACAGTAGCACTAGGTTACACACCGTGAGACTGTATCGAATGAACATAAATGGAAGATCTAACCACGGAAAAATAACCCTTGGCTCGCAATCGAAGTATCATGCAGCTGGTATGCGCGCAAGGCAATAAATTGAAAAATTATAAAACAGTCATTATTCTGCCAGTTTTACGAGCTGCAGATGCTCTCGTTCTGCCTTTTCAGTCGAACGCGAAACGCCCAACACTGTGGCTGAGATTGGATTCCGCGAGAGGACCAATTTGAGAAATTAATCAAGGATGATAACGAATTCGTTTAGCAATAAATTTTATTGGCATTAAGATTCTCAATTATCATTTATTTTCCAGATCGGTTCTATGTTGGAACCTCCTGAATAGAAAACGCGTGCAAGCTCATGAGTGAGGAAAAAAGGCGAACTGGTTCAATAGGGCCGTAAAATCTTGATTGGAATGTTGGCTATGCCGTTAAAGATTTATGGTTAATTTGTTCTCCAATTAGAGAAAACTTTGCAGTGATGTACAGTAAGACGTTTCCGTTAATTAAAAGTTACTTATGGTTAAAAGAGTGTTTTATCACAAGCACTTAAAAATAATTAAGTTTTTAAATGTGATGCATCTCAATGATGGCATTATTCATAGAAATAAGACAAGCGTTGTGCCTTTGTGAAAACATCCGCGGCTACAAAGCATAGCCATGCTAAAGGTGTCTGGTTCGATTCTTGGTCGGCACACGATCTTTTCGTTGACTTCCCTTGTTCCCCACACGATATACGAATGCAAAAATTGATACTGGCAAAAAAAACACTCAGTTAATAAGTTCTCTTAGAACACTAAGCTGAGAGGCAGAGCAGATTAGCAGATCGGAGGAGATCGATTCGACTGGTGTCTAGTGGTGTGGCAGTGTATCTAACACTCGTTAAAAATAATTGCGTTTTTTTAGTAAAAGTGAGCAATAATGCCAAACACTTCATAACTATCATCCTAATGGTACCTTAAAAGTTATGGCCTATAATTATTATTCAAGTATTCCGATATATAGTAAAATTGTTGCAATTTAATTTCCGTACGTAATGTGAATCTCCCGAGTTGTGATGGCTGCTTTCCATAAACAGCTTTGTACAGATAAGTATCGTCATTATATTTGTATGTAATACATATATACATTACAGTGTGAGAAAACCGTCTTAGGGTTTTATCTGTTTAATACAGTTGCATCTGCAAATCAAAGTATTTGAATACATACGAACTAGCTATTCAATCCAAACAAAAATCAACACTGAGAAAACCACACACTGGGTCAGAGTTGAAGTGATATGTATACATTGAATACCACTTTAGACACGTAATGCAATTTCGTTGGAATTTAACTCTTCAGAGCACATAGTGTGAATATATTATTCGACTTCTCCAACTCATTTTAGGCAGTTTAGCCGATCTTTATGAATATCTATAGTCATTTTCCTAGATATCAATCCTTTATGACTCACACGGTTGGTTCGGCCGCAAAACCGTTCATTAGATACCTACACAGCAAAAAAATAAAATAAAATAGACTAGATAAATTTTAATATCACGTTGTTTTAGATGTACATCACTCGCGAAGTGAATAACATGAGTGATGTGGATCGGGAACGACGTGATATAACTATTTATTTGTTTTATTTTATTTTATTTTTGCTGTGTATATTCATATCATACAAACGTATATGCACCCGAATGGTTACTCCTATGTGGAATCAATATGAATACCATCTCTTGGCTGGCGATTAGCTTCAATACATGTGGTTTTTTTATTACTTTGTATCTTTATTAACACAGACATACACTAGTGTGTAACAATCGATATTGTTTTGCGAGTTGTCTATACTTTTTGCCATTCGGTCGTTTTGTATAATTTCAGTCGTCGTTCAGATTGGTATCCTTTCCTTCATTATTTTATTCTATAAAAAGCCGGTTAGTAGTGCATTTGTGCAGTTTTTAAATGAACCAAATGGAAAATAAAAATATATCGAATAATATGGTAAGTGATAAAACACAATAATTAAACTCAAAAAATTAATACAATTATTTGGATTTCTACAATAGAACGACGACATGATCCTCGAACACGCGTTGCTCGCATCACCTGAGGATGACTCTATTGTCCAACTAGCCGTGATGAATGTCGCCGGCTTGGCTCTGGGAGTTGGAGGAAACAAGCGCCAGCTAATTCCCCAACCAATGGTGATGATAAACGCCAACGAGTATCGCTTCGGAATCAGCTGAAAATTATGATCCAACGAGTGAATGCTGATATAGATGAGATTTACTTCCATAACCTCTGTGGAGAGATCTTTGACAGATAAGAACGTTTGACTGGAGAATTTCTTCCAACATTTTACAACTCGGGTCATACGCACGGTATCGGCTGGTTCTGTGCATGCGATTCCAGTAGTTTATCATGGTTGAAAACTACCTTGGATGATATCAAAACTAATGGTACTATAAAAGACTTCGTTGTCAAGCCATATGCCCCTATCCCGCAGTTACGGCGCATATTTTTTCGATTCCACATTTTCATAGACTGGATAAAAGTGGAACGAAAGAATTATAAGCATGATAACTCGTCTAAACATAAATTTGACACAAAATTTTGGAAAATTTCGAAATTGTTGCCACCGGAAAATGGAATGCGTATGGTTGTAATGTGTATTGACGAAAACTCTGTTATCAAAATTGGAAAACCAAGGCAACAAGCTTTTTTATGACTTTCGCAAGTAACAGTGAAAATTTATCCAAAAATGAATGAAAAACTGAGATTCAAAAAGTTGATCAATTGTATAATGAATTCTTAAACCTAATCATGAATAAAATATTTTGAATTAAGATTTTTATTTCTTTTCTTTTTTTTTCTTACATATGTGTGTGGTATAACGACTAAAAATCCGCACGCCTTGGCCGCAACTATTTCACTATTGAACCTAAATGGAAACCTAATGGGAACCTTTATGTTGTTTTCAGTGTTGATGAAACTATTATTTAATTTTTTTATGCTTGTCCGCTTTAATTTACGTAATACACACACTTTAATGGTATGAATCAATTGGATTTTAGATAATTATAATGACTGACATAGTTACTTTGGATAGTATTTCGTAACCTGTTCATTCATCCACCCTCTTTCCCTTCCTTTCAATCCTTCCCTTTTCCTTTTCTCAACGGGTAGATGATGAAAAAGGCTAATTGATTATGGCGAGGCACAAATCTCCCACTTTCGAGGGAACGTGCCACCCGAGCCGAAGTTCTGATACCTGGTTCGATTCTTGTCGGCAAACGATCTTTTCGTTGACTTCCCTTGTTCCCCACACGATATACGAATGCAAAAATTCATACTTTGGCAAAAAAGGCCTCAGTTAATAAGTTCTCTTAGAACACTAAGCTGAGAGGCAGGCTATGTCCCACTGGGTCATAATACCAAGAACTTAACTTCATCTGACAAATTTATTGGAACCCCTCACGTGACCTCTCATCGTGACAATATGTCCACTTGAAAATTTCAAATAAAAGCATAAGAAGAAATCTTCGATTCTTGCAAGTATGAAGACAATATATCCAAACTTTTTTACAATCTACTACAGATGATACGCAGGGTTCGTCTCTTGCCGAAGAGACCTGTGTCATCAGAAAACAAAGATTTTGACATCCCTGAGACAGCTCAGGTAGCCAGATGTGAAAATATTGCATGATATTGTCCCACAATGCTTCCTTGAGGGACAGCAGTTCTTACAGGAAGTCTTTCAGACTTGAAGTTCTGATAATTAGCCAGAAGTATACGATCTGACAGATAAATTTGGATTATTCTACAATGCACATTGGGGAAGGCCGAACCCAAAGGTGGAAAAAATTAATAACTTTCATAATAGAAATATTAAAAATAAGTTATATAGCTCATTCGAAAGGAAATTTTCTCAAGAATCGATTGGTGATGGTTCATGTGGTGCTATGGTGCCCGTTTTGCCCCGATTTCTTGGAAAGACTAGATTTTATGTTTTTTTGTGTAAAACTGTTTTTTTTTTTTTTGTGGAGAATATTTCCCATGAATTTCATCATTCCTGATCCATTTAATATTGTTTACAGAGAACGTGATAAAAAGCTGGAAATTTAGGGACTATGGAACCAAATGTACAATGGATATTTTCGAAGAGGAATTTTTGTTTTTAATTTTTTTTCAACTTGTTTTTTTTATTGGAATAAGGACTGTTCATTTAAGAAATGGACACGTTTTTTACAGTAAACTGTTTATTTCGAACAAATTTATGAGTTACCTAAAAATACATGGAAATCAACGTAATTTCGATCAAATTCACATAAATTTGAACATTTATTGAGCATTGCTGGAGAATGCTCTTACTTTTCTTTTGATACCTTCCATAAAATTCTGCACAACTTTTTTCGGAACTTTTCGAACTGCTTTTTGAACTGCTGACCACATTTTCTTGAAAAAATCGATGGAGCTTGCTTCTCTTCCATCCTTCTTAAGATGCCGTTTGATTATTGCCCAATATGTTTCAATGAGGCGTAGTTCTGAGCAATTTGATGGATTCGATCATCTACAAATTCGACTTATTCCTTCTTGAGCATCTCCAAAGTAGCTGAAGCATAGTGAGCCGATGCTAGGTCTGGCAAAAACAATGGAGGCATGTATGCTTTCAGTAGATGGGCAGAAGCCATTTTTTAATGCATTCAGTTCTGTAATTTTCGCCGTTGATTGAACCCGTCGTGAAATATGTAGTACTTTTCATACCGCAGGAGCAAATTGCTTGCCATACCAAATCATTTTTCCCAAATTTTTCTGTTGAGATGTATCGTACGTCGTTAGGAATATCTGTTTTGGCCACAGCGTTGAAAAAAATCAATTTGGACACTTCGCGATTTAAGCCAAATCTCGGAACGGCAGTTTTTCTGTACACCATGTGTGCAGAAAAAAATTGAGAGTCGCCATGTCAATTCGAACCATCGTTTAGAATTTATAATTTTTTTATGTCAACTTTTGTCTGCTGTCAGAATAAACACTTGAGATCACACTGAAACAAAATTTTATTTGTTTTTATGGAATTTTTACACCAAAATGCTAATATTTAGGTGTCCACTTTCTTAAATGAACAGTCCTTATATTCTAAAATAGTCAGATAATCATGAATATAGCTTGCAGAAACAAGTGTAGTGAAATTTGTACAAAATGTATGGTTATTAATTATTGTTTATGCAAAATATTGTTAACAATTTACCTTCTTATATCACAAATTCCAAACATTTCCAAACGATATGCTATAGTTTGGGTACACGATATTGATCTACATGATCGATGCCGCTAGCCTCATTGGTAGGAGTAGTGGGAGCATATAGTTTTATGGCTATATTTCCCCAATTCCCCTAAAAACGAATTGTTTCATAATTTATTGAGTAGGTTATAGTGACGACATCCTTCGGAAGGGAAATAAAGCCGATGGTCCCGACATGAACTTCTTCAGGGCTAGAATTTTTGTTAATAAAGATAAAAAATAATTTTCGTTGATGTGTACCATCATTCTGGTATTGAATTAAGAAATATCCTGAAGAGCAATCATCAAATAAAGTTCTGCCGTTGAAATTGCTTTGCGAATTATTCCATGAGCGATGTTTAACATTAAAGTAACCAATGACAAAACATTTGACGTATCGATATCCAATTTCCGCAAGTCATTTTGAAGCAAATCACTTGCTTTCCAGTGCATTGAAAAGCCAAATAGGCAGCTATGAAAGTATATTTTGCAATTTTTGTTTGATGTCCAACAGCTCTGCTATAATTGCTAGCAAATGTAAGCTCCTGGCAGGCGCATATTGGTCCAGTTTCGAAAAATCATGGCATAAATTTCATATTCTCAATATTTCACTATTTTAGCATTGCAAGTGTTTTGGGACATGATTAGGGTTGAAAACTCTATTTTGAGCATAGTCACAACTCTTTGGTTGTCATAGGGAAAAATTCTAGCAAAAATGCTGGTTTTTTGACTCTCAACTTTTTCAAACAACTACCGTTTAGGCAACTTAGGCAAGAAGAATCTTCTTCAATCGATTCCGCGCGTTTGAGCAAGATATCTCCGCGGGATATCGGAATATAAACTTTTTTGCTGGCGCTTTATGTCTGTACAATGTTCTACAATGTTACAATGTAAAATCAATGTTTACTTAGTAACTTTTTGTACGATTATTTCTTACAAAAACTTTGTTCTGAGCACCTTTAGACCTTTTATTGCGCAAGTTATTGCCGAAGAAACTGATGTTCCTCTCTTATGGTGCAGAGTTATCAGAGAATTTCTACGGAAAAATTGTTGTTTTCAAATGCCAATATCTCTGAGAGGCGCAAACGGATTCTCAATCTTTATTCGCCATTAGAAAGATTTTTTTTCTTTGTTCATGGTGAATAAACAATGAGGGTGGTTTTTGTTCAAAGAAATAAAAGAAATTTTAAAAGTAATATGTTTTAAACGAAAAACGTCCATGACTTGGAAAATCATCGAGATAGCTCTTTGGTGGCTTCAACAAAATTGTATATAATTGAAAGTTCTGAAAGTTTTCGATACAAAGTATTCATTAAAAAAACAACGCTTTATGATATATGATATGATATATTCATCATGGACCGAAATTATATGGAAAGGAAAGCGAAAAAAAAATGCTAGGATAATCGTTCAAGTCTTTATTTTGATATACAGCTTTGATCTATGCTTATAAATCATGATAAGTACAGTACATATTTAGATACTTCGTATATCATTCAAAATGGGAAAACATACTAAAGTATGTTTATTTTATTCTACCACTTTTAATGACTGGAAATGGATAGAGATAGGAAGAAAACTTGGGCCTTCCTTAGCTGAGTGGTTAAAGTTTGCGGCTACAAAGCAAAGCCATGCTGAAGTTGTCTCGGTTCGATTCCTGGTCGATCCAGGATCTTTTCGTAATGGAAATTTCCATGACTGCTTTGGGCATAGAGTATCATCGTATTTGCCACACATATACGAATGCGAAAATGGCAACTTTGGAAAAGAAAGCTCACAGTTAAGAACTGTGGAAGTGCTCATAAGAACACTTAGCTGAAAAGCAGGCTCTGTCACAGTAAGGACGTAATGCCAAGAAGAGGAAGAAGATAGAAAAAAACTATTGTAATCAAATTGAAAGGGAATTTAACTTAGCATCTATTTTTAATTTCAAAATGTATCAACAAATTGCTTTTTCTGCTATTTTGCACATTATTAACTAAATCCTTATAAATATTATTAAGCATTTCACCATTCTGGGCTACAATTTAAACTTCATACTTGACTTTAGCTTTCTCAATAAGAAGTTTTTATAAAAATGGAAGATATGGTTTTGAGAAAATTGGCTTTAATATAATTTAACACAGATTTAGACTATATTTCTATATTCCATAAAGTTAAAAAAAAATAAATTACATTTTTTTTAATTGATAGGCCCTTTTTGAAACGTTGTTTGGTAAATTTTACAAAATGTTGATGGGAAATATCACATTTGAAAGCCATGTGCAATGTTCAATTCAATTCAGAACAGGTAGCATCTACGCGATGTGCGTTTTGTGCTGGAAATGCTCCATAATCGTGTGTTGTCTTTCTAATAAGATATAGGTGTATGAGAGCTGACAGGTTTTCTGTATTAAAAATGAAGCCTGGAGGCTCTCCAGTGGTACGTGAATAAAATACTGAATTCGGTTCCTCACATTGTACGAATTAATTTATTGGAAATTAAAAAAAAATCCGCGTTAAAGATTGTTTTCAACGAAGGCTATAATATTATACAGAGCACTTTCCTTTAGAACGGTTGATTCCATCAACTTTCTGTTGTAAGCAGCTTACAACCTATTTGTGCATACTGAGAATTGTTGGTGGCTATAATAGGCTTCGGTATAACAGGAATAAAATGCAATGAGCTCAAACGCGCAGTTCCCACCCACGCTAAAAACTGGGGTTACCATTCGTATGGTGGATGGAACCTGACCACTACTGTTCCCAGCCCGTTTATTCCTAACCCCCTCTTCGGAGCCACCCATTACCACAAGGTGGGTACCAGAATGTAAATTGTGAGAGGCATTCGTTCGCATTTGAACTTGTGACCTGCTTTGTTGCGCGCCACTGTCTGGCCACATAAAGTTGACGGACGGCGACGACGCGACAACAACGGTCTGCTGGGAGTTTCCCGCGTAATTTTCTTCATAACGGTTGCAAGTCTATTTCTTAGTAAGTATTACGGCTATTCATGAGGGTTCATGCAACTACTCCGAAATAATCGCTCGTATAACATGGTTGACAGTTAAAACACACACATTGAAAGTATTGGCAGCTGAAACAATTTGAAAAAAATATAAGAATTATTACTCAACTTTCTCATGACCACCATATCAGGATTGGAAGTAAAGTCAAACGATGTAGCTTGCAACAGCGGTGATACTTGGAACTTTGTCGAAAATTTTTAATAATTGCATTCGACGTTTGTTCCAATGTTTCAACATTGGATACTCTATGTAACTCATTAGTACTATACCAGGAGAGAGTTTCAGAATCATTTTCAAAAATATATTTTTTTACTCTATGCAGAGCTTTCTTCCTAGTATTACAACAGCTAGTCCATATTGTACAGCATACAACATGGCTGGCCTGAAAATTTTAATTTTCTATTAATTGTTTTTATAAAGACATTTTTCATATTTATTACATTTGTCTTGAATGCCTCTAATGTTGATTCTTGAAAGTTATTTTTTATATAACATGAGCTAGATGCTTAAGTTCATCTGATCTATAAATCATTAGTTACCGAAACCACAAGTTCCCCTTACATACGAGTACAAACAAAACAAATAACTAACAAATAAAAAACAAATAGCTTAACTAACTTACCAATAACAATTTCATGTTTTCCTCTCCCTATGACTGCTCACCTTTGCAGCCATGCAATAACTAACCTACTCGTAAACCTTCAGCAAATAACATTCATTACTGTCACGCAAAAGGATGATCCTGCACACCGCAGCCAGCATCCACCAAACCAGTGCAAAATCGTGTCATCATGCAATGAAATTAGACATTCTTGCCGAGAAACTTCACGCAACTGACTGACACTTTTCTTAGCTGGGAGCCAGACGTTTTTCTGCACGGAGTCCGGCGCCGTTTTCCTCTTCTGTGCGTTCAATCAACTACATCACGAAATGGGTATGTTTTTTCATCGATCCGAGTCGTGTAGATAATTACTACAACAATATATCCACTCCTAACTTGCATCCATGCCAATCTGCAGAGAAGCCTCAATGTAAGTTCAAGTTACTTGAAATGATGTCTTTTAAATTGACATGTGTCCGAAACTAAAAACAAATACCTAAATATTGTATTTGTTGCATTACCTTTTTAATATATTTATTTTTTTACTTTGCATACCCTCTCAACTGCAAAATGATGGTTATCTTCGCTGCCCATGTACGTAAGCGCCAATATGACCAAAATGCACTTTTTCATTGATATGCATTCTTTACCTATTAATAAACTGGTTGATCATCGCGAACAGCGCTTATTTCTTCTGAAATATTTGAAAAGAGGAGAACGGATTGACATGAGAACATACACAACTTATCCGAAGAAACATCCGGTATGTTGAATGTTTATTTGCATAGTTTAGCGTATAAACCAGGCACCCATGACAAAGACCTGGTAATTTCGGCAATTCATCCATATTACTGTTTTTATCTTATTTTTTAGTAGTATCTTTTCAAACATTACATTCATTTCTTATATCTAGGTGTTCTGTGTTAGGCCAACACTATCATCCTAATTTTGTTTAACTAAATTAAACATTTTGTAGCAAAGAATTACATTTCATTTGCCGTAGCAGTTCAGAATTTTTTGCAGGCGAGTTGATTTTACCTGCTTATCAGAGAAAAAAAAAACCTTTCAATTAACTAAACCTAACTTAAACCAAAATATATAACACATTTTTTGTGGCAGGAGAAAGAATTGAACGTTTTTTGTCTTAAATTATTAATTATTTTATTTGACATTTGTTCCAATGTTTCAACATTGGATATTCTATGTAACTCATTAGTGCTATACCAGGGAAGAGCTTTGAAACCATTTTCAAAATTTTATGTTGAATCCGCTGCAGAGCTTTCTTCCTGGTATTACAACATCTAGTCCATGTTGGTACAGCATACAACATGGCTAGCCTGAAAATTTGTTTGAAGAGCAAAATCTTGTTCTTAGACAAAGTTTCGATTTTCTGTTAATAAAAGGATACAGACATATTCATTATTTTTTTACATTAGGCTTGAATGCCCTCAATGTAATTTTTGAAAGATAAATTTTTTATCTAGCATGAGCCCTACCCAGTAAACACAAAATCGTATTACGATAGTGCATAAGAGTACAAAAGTGGAGGCGATATACGTACATGAGCCACAGGGCTGCATGCAAAATGTACGTATATCGCCTCCACTTCTGTACTTTTATAACGCTAATCATAAACGAATTCGTGTGGTTTTACTGGGTAGACACTTCATCAAACTCACTGATTGGACGGATAAAACGACGTAAGGTACCGCGGGGCAAGTGGGAACGAAAAAAACGATAGTTCAAACAAATTGTTCAATAAAATTTTCAAAATGTCAATATTTTTCAAATCCACAACACAATGACGTTTTGGCAACATATTTTGCTGGTGTGTGCATGAAACTAATCGAATAATTTCGAAATTGTGAAAACCTTGGAAGAAAGTTTTAGAATGAGCCAATGGAACGCAGTTACCTCGCTAAGCGGGGCAAGTGGGACACATCCAGTTTCATGCGTCAATCCACATCAGTAAGCCAACCATTACAATAATAGGATTGATAAGTCATAGATTTTTAATTTAAGTACATATTTGAATGTACATAAGGGATCAACCATAAAATACGTTACGTTTTAGGAAGAAACTCTTTATTTAATAGTATGTCACCTCACAATTAATATTAACTGAAAAATTTCTCAATAAAAGCGTAAAGAGAAATTAAACATGTTCGAAATATATCATTTTTAAGTTTTAATTAAAGTGTAAGCACATAAACAATCAATAATTGACGAAATTATAAATATGTTTTGTTATTATTTATATGCATGGCAGAAAAACCACCTTATGGGATGAAATTGTTTTCCATCACAACTTAATTTGGTAGAAATAACAAATAAAGTTCAAATAACAAAGAAAAGTAATCGTTTTCATGATGCATTTCAAATTTCAGCTGGGTGTTTGTTCAATTTTGAAAGTCATAGTTCAAAAATAAAAAATTAATTAAAAAATAAAGAATAATAACACTTTTCTTCTTCCTCTTATGCAATTACGTAATTTAAGGTTGATCTTTTTTGATAAAAATCATTTGTTTGAATGTTTTAGTGCTACTCTCTAGCAAAAATGTATGAAACATGTACGAAAAGTTTTGATTCTGATTTTTGTTTTGATAGGTCCCATTTTACCCCAGGTACAAAATATATTTTGGGGTAGATAGACCATCGAAAATTTCATACGAAATGAAAACAAAATACTGGTTTATCGTTAGCAGCTTGTAATAATACTAAAATTATAGCCTTACTGATGGAAATTCGATTTAAAACACATTTATTTTTTGCGAGTCAATGCAAGACGTGGAACGTGTCACAATTTGTCATGCAAGTTGAAAATGGCGCTGAACTGACAACTGTTTACATGAACCACATGGTAATAAAATAACAATATGTTTAGTACTAAATACATTCCTTGTCATTGTATCTTCAACTTTCTAGAAGAATACCCCCATGAAAAACTTTTCCTAGTTGAGCTATGACGAAACGCCCCACTTACCCCGGATTCTCACTTGCCCCGGGGTACCTTATGCGTTTGCAGATGACAAAAGTAAGAAATTATTCAAAAAGTCTCCTCTAGTCAACTTTTGAATTTAAATTGTTGGAATATTTAAGAATGCAGCTGGGAACACAGCAACGCATTTTCCCAGCAAAGATATTGCTGGTAGTTACGTCGATCATTGCAAACATGGACAGTTCAGTTTATTGTTTAAGGTACCCCGGGGCAAGTGAGAATCCGGGGTAAGTGGGGCGTTTCGTCATAGCTCAACTAGGAAAAGTTTTTCATGGGGGCATTCTTCTAGAAAGTTGAAGATACAATGACAAGGAATGTATTTAGTACTGAACATATTGTTATTTTTATTACCATGTGGTTCATGTAACAGTTGTCAGTTCAGCGCCATTTTCAACTTGCATGACAAATTGTGACACGTTCCACGTCTTGCATTGACTCGCAAAAATAAATGTGTTTTAAATCGAATTTCCATCAGTAAGCTATAATTTTTAGTATTATTACAAGCTGCTAACGATAAACCAGTATTTTGTTTTCATTTCGTATGAAATTTTCGATGGTCTATCTTGCCCCAAAATATATTTGTACCTGGGGTAAATGGGACCTATCAAAACAAAAATCAGAATCAAAACTTTTCGTACATGTTTCATACATTTTGCTAGAGAGTAGCACTAAAACATTCAAACAAATGATTTTTATCAAAAAAGATCAACCTTAAATTACGTAATTGCATAAGAGGAAGAAAAAAAGTGTTATTATTCTTTATTTTGATTTAATTTTTTATTTTTGAAATATGACTTCAAAATTGAACAAACACCCAGCTGAAATTTGAAATGCATCATGAAAACGATTACTTTTCTTTGTTATTTGAACTTTATTTGTTATTTCTACCAAATTAAGTTGTGATGGAAAACAATTTCATCCCATAAGGTGGTTTTCTGCCATGCATATAAATAATAACAAAACATATTTATAATTTCGTCAATTATTGATTGTTTATGTGCTACACTTTAATTAACAACTTAAAAATGATATATTTCGAACATGTTTAATTTCTCTTTACGCTTTTATTGAGAAATTTTCAGTTAATATTAATTGTGAGGTGACATACTATTAAATAAAGAGTTTCTTCCTAAAACGTAACGTATTTTATGGTTGATCCCTTATGTACATCAAATATGTACTTAAAATTAAAAATCTATGACTTATCAATCCTATTATTGTAATGGTTGGCTTACTGATGTGGATTGACGCATGAAACTGGATGTGTCCCACTTGCCCCGCTTAGCGAGGTAACTGCGTCCATTGGCTCATTCTAAAACTTTCTTCCAAGGTTTTCACAATTTCGAAATTATTCGATTAGTTTCATGCACACACCAGCAAATATGTTGCCAAAACGTCATTGTGTTGTTGGATTTGAAAAATATTGACATTTGAAAATTTTATTGAACAATTTGTTTGAACTATCGTTTTTTTCGTTCCTACTTGCCCCGCGGTACCTTATATTAGCACTTCAACAGGTAGGTACTTTTGATTTGAAATAAATGTGAATTAGTGGTCTTTCTATTTTTAGAATGCTTCATCATGAAAAATATCATTACAAAAATTAAATAGGGCCGATTCAAATGTTTTCTTGACCTTTTGTTCCATCAACCTTCGGACGTTCGAGTGGGTAATAAAAAATAAGACATTACAACCTATCTCATCGGGAGTGCATTTTTTTCTGAAAACATTAAGACTTTGATGAATAAAGACGGGGTTGGTGGTCTAATGGACACCGCTTCTGCTTCATAAGCAGAAGGTCACGGGTTCAATCCCAGGCCCGTCCCTTTCCTCATACTTCATTTGCTTCTATCTACCACTCTTAATTTATCACATTTGATGTATCTATCACAGTTCATAGCATTTGCTAGAACCCGAGACGGACAGAAATAAACCATTTCCCTACGCTTCCATTCGTTCATGCCTTCCTTTATGCCTGATACATAGGCAGTCTGCTAACCAAACCAGCAAGCCTCTCTGCCGTGGCAGGCACCATTGTTGCCTAAAAATACAAGATTACCAGCACTTACACACTGAGGGTGCCTGTTAAGCCCAAGCAGTCATCTGATTGGTTCCTTGTGTAAGTGCAGCTGATCAGGCGATACTGGAGTAGCAACCATGGCCGGCCAACCAAGCTCAAGCTCATTAAGACTTTGATGAGTATTTTTCAAACTGACAGAATACGAATATATTTTCGCACTCGCTCAACACGAACCGAAAACCAGAGATGCATTTGAACGTGATCTGATCATGTTCTGTTCAAAGCTTGTTCTCACGAGAGCCATGTTCAAGTTTAAACAATTTGGAATGTTTGATCACAGTATTCTGTTCATCTCGTAGCAACCGTTTCCGTCAGTCAATTTTGTCATCTATGGACCTGTGCACGGGTTCACTATTTGACGTTTTAGCGGTGCCGTGTTATTTATGTGACCATGGAAACCAATGAATTCGGCACCGCTCAAACGTCAAATTAGTGAACTCGTGCATTGGTCCATACATATGAACTTTATTATGAAGTGCGAACACAGAGAAAGATTTGAACTCATCCTGGCAAGTAAAATTTGTTGGTATCTAATAAATCCACGTTTCTCAACAGGGGGTCCGAGGACCCCCGACCATGTAAAACGCACGCTGAAACGAAAACCTCACAGCGAGCCGTTTTTTCGCCGTTACCAAGGTTGAGAAACAGTGAATAAATGAACAGCGATTATAGATATATTTTCTGTTTTAGGATTACAAATTTAAATAAGCTATGAAAGTTGAATTCATATGGTATGGCATTTGAGAACATAGCCTGAGATTATTAGGTTATCAATCGCAGCTCCACATTCTGGTACGACGAATTCGATTCCTGTTCAATATTATTCGTGAAGGAGCAAAATAGAATTAATACAAAAATTACGACCTCATTTTTTCAATATGGGACTGCACCAACTTCATTTTTCCACAACATTTTCAAACAAAGTATGTAAATTTTTATGTATAAAGTATATGTTAAACCATAATTGTTGCGATGAAAAACGATGTTGGTTCGAAAATCCATATGCAGTTATGCTTTTATGGGCAGTATACCATTGTTCATTTGCCCTCACGTTAAACAAATGTTATATTAATGCCATCCCCGCTCAGTTTCAGCTGAGTATCATAAGAGGACGCAAGTTCAGGGAATGGTTTATACTTCCGTGTTCCGAGATACAATATATTCATGATTCTTGATTTCTTGAGCATTTAACCCGACTTATAGATTTATAGTAAATTGTATCTCTGAGAACAAAAACGTAAATGCTCGTTTGTTCAACATATTCGAGATCACTACATTGTGATCAATCTAGTAGTCGTGTGTTTGATAAAAAAGTAGAATATGAACACGAGAGCAATCAAAGGAACATTTTTGAACGCTCACAGAACATGGGCAAAGAAAGCTCTCAGTTAAAAACTGTGGAAGTGCTCATAAGAACACTAAGCAAAGAAGCAAGCTCTGTCACAGTGAGGACGTTAGTGCCAAGAAGATGAAGATGATGATCGAATCCAGTAAGTAGTGATATTTTAATGCTTGGAGTTGGGACAAAAACGGTTCCGGGTCATTTGGCCGAATGCCATTTGGCCGAATGCCATTTGGCCGAACGCCATTTGGCCGAAAGGGTCATTTGGCCGAATGGCATTTGGCCGAATGGCGTTTGGCCGAAATTGAAAACAATAGTGAACTACAGTATCGTGCTGTCAATGCTGAAAGAAGAAAATCCTAGATGCTTTTATTCTACTTCTCTGCTAGCGGTCATAGCTGCCAGCAAAGGTTTTCGCATTGCATTTGTAGTCAGCTTTTGAAAGTAACTAAACGGCTTACTTATTTCTTCTTCTATAGCATCGGTTTGCTTTGATGCTTTGAATCGTACTAAGTAAATTAATTCATAGTTCTAGTAACAAGGAGTTTAAGCTTCTTCTTTTCACAACGGTAAAACAGTGAGAGTTAATCTTGGAGAAGAATAACATCTCAGCTAATGAGTTGTGTTTGATCCTACGACCTTGACGCTTGCTCCTGCGGGGCCGGCGATGAGGGCAGGATCAAACATGTCGCGCATCGGTCGAGTAAAGTGAAAAAGTGCCGCGTTCGATTAGTTCTTTTTGATCTTTTGACAATAACGCTTGCTCCTGGGCAGTGCGTCAAGAAAGCCCGAGCAGTCGTCAGTTGTTTTCCCTCTCGGGTCGCGCGCCTATTTTCAATGAGTGCTTTTATATAGCCGAAGGAACGAATGAAGCTGAAAGTGGTTTGTTGCTGCTCAAGGATGACGGATCAATTGGTGAGCTCGTTTCATGCTACTATTTCTAATCTATAAAATATGTATGACTGCACCCTTAAACGTTACAACGGTGAGACGCAAATATGATTTTTCAACAAACTATGAAAGGTTCGTCACTGTGAGTGTCGATATAAACTCTGATCCATAAATTATATATACATCTATTTTTTTTTCTTTTCAAAACACCTTTTTCTTTTTACCTTTATTTTTGTAATAAAAAAAACTTTGAATGGTTCAACACTACAAGTGTAGACTTGCGAAAGGTTCACTTTATTCAACAAACTTTGAAAGGTTCGTCACCTCAAGTGTCGGCATAATTTTTCTCTACATAGATCAAATGAAAATAATATATTTACATATATGCATGTTTATATCTCACCAATAATCATTTCCATTATTATATTAATGGACACTGAAGAAGATTATGGCCAATCCCAGCCTAACTTCTAGTTGATTCTTTGTGCATTTTCACTGACTTCGCTCAATCACGGAATTGCAACCATTGATATGTGTAGTCAGTCTAAGCTAAGCTAAGAGAAGAATAACATCTCAGCTAAGTTAACCCTTGCGTTAAAAATATGTTTTTAATAAGACTCTTTATGAGCGTCCAATATACTACGAAAAATATTCAAATATGAAAGAACAGCCTATGATCAAAAGAAGGAAAAATCTATTATAAAAATGTAAGCGAGCGTAATGCAAATAATTATTATTTGAGTATAGCTACAAGAATTGCCGATGATTTAAAGAAGGTAAAATTCTCAATTAAAAAAAAACCTTAATTATTGCCAATATTTATGGAACCAGTACAAATCGAGAAATAGCCTTAGTTCAAAAAAAGGAAATAAATTCTGATGAAAATCACCTTAAACCCTAGCAGCATAAGCATAGCAAAGATAAGCAATTAGGGTGGAATTAAAAGGTACAAGGTACTCCAATCTACTTTTTACCAAGTCTTGACGCGAATTCACAACTTCGTCCTGAATTAACGGATCGTTTTAATTATTCTCTTGGAGCACTAATAAAGCGACAAACATGACGTTCGCCCACATCATAGAAATCAAAAAAAAAATAGCAGATCAGTTATTGGGCCGCACCTATGAACCCTACTCATCAGCGTTGTAGCAATTTGATTATTTTTTGTTCGTAGTTCAGCCAAACATTGGCATTCGGCCAATTGGCATTCGGCCAATTGGCGTTCGGCCACACGGCGTTCGGCCAAATGGCCGGACACCGACAAAAACTTGTTCCACTGTGCAATACTTAAGTAGTGATGAAATATGAAATAAATTCTGGACTTAATTTCTGTCTCCGCTCACCTTATTTTTTTTTTGTACAAGATTGTTAATACCATGCTTAAATAGTACAAATCAACAATCCATGCAAAATGTAACGCACAGTTAAAAATAATGAAGATTACACGTCATGTAAACTTCATTTGTGCGATGTAAACATGACGTCATGTAAATTTAAGTCTGGAATCATGTAAATTTATGTTATATGTCATGTAATCACTCAGAATTCTGCTGGATTATATGACATATAATTGAAGTTTACATGACATGTCATGTAAATATCCATTATATGCTACGCTCCAATTATGTGCATTATATGTCTCAGAAATTTACACGTTTCGTTCGAACTGTGCGTAATTCACGAATGGCTCTACAATAGGTTACCTTGACTGAGAATACTTGGTCCTAGCTTAATTAGTAATATACATTATGAATCAGTTTCATTGTGATATCATGAGTCATTTTTATGATTTCTAGGACATTTTTTTCTAATTCGCACATCTACCCCCTCAGTGTTCGACCGCTGATTCCGGTAAGCAAATGATATTAGACCAAAAGCAATCATTAAAAAAAAGATCTTCTTATTCGTGGCACATTTCGACAAACCCACCAAAATTAAGCACTCCCATCGCAAGTGGCACTGCTTGTCGTTTCATTTCGTATTCATGGCATCAAGTCTGCTCTTCTCCGCAATAATACCTTACTCGTCCGGTTTGTGGTCTAGCAGCATCTACTGATGGCGATAAATCTTCGTCGTCCGCTTTCAAGCTGTGCCCCGACTTTCCAGGAACTGGGAATCCAATCGGACGGGTTATCTTTGCCTGGGCTTTGCTTCACTCTACTGGTAGGATGACGATACCTCGATTCGTTTTTGCACATTAGCCGATGGTTTTAATCCGGTCATCAAACCCTTGGCTTTGGTGTTCTCTTCTTTGAGCTGCGAACGTGGGATGATGACGTCCGATGAGATACGGAAACATGAAGGAAACAGCAAACGAAATATGTCTGTAATGAATCACTTCGATTATTTGCATCAATACAGGTTATTTTCAGTGGTAAAGTGTCTCCTGTAGTCCTGTATCAATACATGTTTCTGGTTTTAGTATGTAGTGTAAGAGCTCTTAGAAATTATTATTAGGCCTACATTTTACTCCTACTAAAAATTTGATTGGTATGCATGATGCTTAGTGTTAATGCTTAACGTTAATGCGGTTAAATACTATTAAGCAGATGAAGAAAATAATCTTACAAATTGATGTTCACTTTAAAAAATCAAATACAGGAACTTTAAAATAAGAATAGAATACTGTGCGAGAATAGCAAGAAGAAATATACACTAGAGTATTCTATGATTGGAACTTAAGGACATTGTCCCAAATGTACAAAGATGGCAGCCAATATGGTACCCGTCAACTCCCTCTTCCTTCTTCCCTCTGAACGCCTCCCTTAACATCCATACTCTCCCACAACCACAGCGAGCGTCCAAGAAAAATGGAAAATGTACCAACTAACCTGCTCAGAATAAGTATATTTTGCTACTCATATAAAAACACTGTGTTTTTTGTATCGGGAGATATTCTGGATCATTAGAATTCATAATTCATTAGTTTTGTGCAAAACTAAAATCACTTCGCGAATGCTATTGAATTTCTCACAACACTTGTATTTCCTCACATCACAAACTATTTCCGTTTATAACTTCCCTTCCATAAACCGAAGCACTTTAAATTCTTAATGGAATACTCTATACATTCTACATTTTCAACTGGAATACTTTCCCGACACAGAAAACTAATAGTTTTTCACTTTTGTGTTCGAACAAACTACGCGTTAAAAGTTGCCACGGAATCGTATGTATTACGCCGGTTTGTTTGTTTTGCGGTTGTCAGTCGGCAGTTGCTACGGAGCCGCAAATCAACCCAACTTTGACTTCTTTTGACGCAATTCGGCTCTTCCGTGAGATAACCCAAATTTGGGATAACTAATATATACCTATCATTAGGTTGTTTCCATTTGACAGCGGCGAAACAAACAACTCAGTGCAAAAAAAACACTACCCAGCGTTAGCTTTCCAAATCTCCGTGATGGGTTAAAACAACTTAACGTTAGGTAAACTCGAAAGAACCCAAATTTGGCTTATTCCATTGAACTTCGACGCTGGGTCGATGCGTCTCTCTCTGTTTTTGACAACATTGCTGTTGCGAGAGAGGCAAAACAACCCAACCGTGGGTAAAAACTAAATGCAGTTTACCCAAATTTGAGTAGAAAGAACTTATTTTTTGGGTAGTCTGATTTCTCCGTGTAGGGTTGTTGCTATGTATTTGAACAACGTTCTAAGATCATGAATTCAAATATATCAATATATCACTACTACATATATTGCTGACCTACACTCCCGTGCATAAGTTTGGGTTCACCCCCTAAAAAACATGCAAAAGTGTTCAGCCATATCTCTGTGATTACACGTCCAATTCAAACTCTTTAAGCCGCATTCGAAAGGCAAAGAGCTATTCTTACTTCGTATGTATTTTTCCAAAAACATTCTTTTTACTTTGTGTACTAAATTTGTTCTTAAAGTTGTGACATTTTTCAAAAAACACACTGAAAAAACATTACTAATTTCCTCAGCATTGGATAGACCAAAATTTTAAAACAAGGTGTCATTAGAATCGTAATCTTATATTCTTTGAAGAGCACTTATGAAATTTTTGCGGAAAAATCTGAAAAGTATTCAAAATCAATGAAACAGTCAGTCAAGTCATCGTGCAAAAGTTTGGGTTCACCCCTCAGTATGGTGTATCGTGCAAAAGTTTGGGTTCACCTGAACTTACTTAAATCTGTGAAATCTCAAACCAATCATGTACGCGCCATTATTTGCGCTCAAAAAAGCTTTAAACTATTAAAATCTGATGAAAAATGGCAGAGATATTGACAAAAATGATGTGCGTGCTGCTCAGGTGAACTCAAACTTTTGCACGATTTGCATCATACTGAGGGGTGAACCCAAACTTTTGCACTATGATTTGACCGACTGTTTCGTTGATTTTGAATACTTTCCGGATTTTTCCGCCAAAATTTCGTGGGGTCTCTTCAAAGAATATAAGATTATGATTCTAATGACACTTTAATTTAAAATTTTGGTCGACTCAATGCTGAGGAAATTGAATATAATTTTTCAGTGTATTTTTTGAAAAATGTCACAACTTTAGGTAGAAATTTAGTATACAAAATTCAAAATATGTTTTTGGAAAAATACATACGAAGTAAGAATAACTCTTTGCCTTTTAGATGCGGCTAAAAGAGTTTCAATTGGACGTGTAATCACAGAGATATTGACAGAACACTTTTGTATATTTTTGAGGGAGTGAACCCAAACTTTTGCACGGGAGTGTATTTTATTCATATTACACATACTAGGAATTACCTTCTAGCGAACGAAGTGAACTTTTACCTTAAAATCACTCATAATATACTGCATCAGAGCAAAGCACACACTCAGATTTTTTTTATATGATTAACTCTCTAAAAATATGTAATGAACTGTTCAGTTGTTGAAAAAATAGAGTAAAGTAGGGCAAAAGTGCGAGTGGCACAAGAGTTTATTATCATGGTTTGCAGATTAATACAAAACAAATGTTATAAAGATCATGATGGTTCAAATGTTATTCAAATAAGGGACTTTTTCTCCAAATATTATAGAAATCGATTAAGATTATGTCTATTTGATGTTTTTAGACGTTTGTTATTTTCGTTCGAACTTTCATTGCACGGAACAAAACAAAAATAAAATCTCATTCGATTTTTTATCTCAGGGCGTTTCTAGGCCAATCAAAAGGATGCTTCGAGGTGCATTAGTTTTTGCAGACACGCTTGGAAACAATTTTTTGCCCACAGTGGCACAAAATTTCGAATGAGTGGGACTAAAGTTCGAGTCATTTATTATCTCGTGTGAACAATTGCAAATTACCTTCTACATACTGCTTTTAATTTAAGCAAAATATGCCTGATCGTGCGAAAAAAGTCACCAAAATTTAACGTTTTTACTTAGTTTAGTGAAAAACTGCAATTTTTGGGTTAACCCTGTTTTGGGCAATTTTTAATGATAATTGGTTGGCTTTAAGTCAGAGTGGACCAAGTGACATTTTTCATATTTTGAGAAAAATGGGCTCAAAGTCTAACACGTTGTAATTTTATAACTCGGTAAAATTTTGGTTAAATATTTCTGCACATCTTTGTGTGTTACTTTCAAACAATAAAATGTGAAGTTATAATAATGAAAATCCATACCTCTAATAGAACGAATTATTGGTGGGCTATGTTCGCTTGGTCCATTCTGAGTGAACTAAAGACCACCGTTCAGTAATTTGGTTCACTCTGACTCAACAATTTCTTGGAAAATAATAATAATTAAATTAGTGCATGGTCAAACTGGGTGCATATCTCTAAGATAAACAGATTATCAACATCCTTCGACACCATGTGTGTTATTTTTCATCATATATGAAAGAGATATTTTGATGAAGTTAAACTCAAATTAGGTACTCTTGTGAATGTTGCAAATTCATTTAATTGATAGTAAAATACTAATCCTACACTAAAAACATCCAATGAAGTGCAAATTTACTAACCTTCCAATCCACAATTCAAATTGGAAAATGATCGTGTGTTTGGTCGTACCTGTGAAATAAACAGAAAAAATAAGCAATGAGTATCAAAATCTAAACGTAATAATAATATATCTCGACTTAGGTTAACTTGATATTTCTACGCTTGATTTGTTAACTAGGCATCAAACTTATTTTTTCTAGTGTTACATACCAGTTAGGGACTGTCCATAAATGACGTAGTATTTTATTTATTTATTTCGTCAACCGACGTAGACTAGTACATTTTACATGTACATTTTTTTGTTTTATTTCCTATTGCTAGTATAGATTATGGAATAAACAAAAAACATTGAAAAAGAGTGTAGTGTAAGTAATGTTAGTTTCATTTGATTCTATTGTGTTGAGATTTCGAATGTATTTGAAGCATGTTTTGCCGAGACATGGTAATAGTTTCGCAATGCTGATTGTAAATGGCCCTCAATTGAGGGGGAAGGAAAGACTCAACGATTTTGTATGAACCATGTATTGAGTAAGGGAACATAGACTACGATGGGGGAGGGGTGTCAAAGATGGGCCTAAAAATGCTAAATCATCTATGGACGATCTCCTAAGGAAACAGCTGATTTTCATAATATTGTTTGTTTGTTTGTTTGTGTATTTATGACACCTTACACCAGAAGGGTGCATTCGTGTTGGACTTTGAAATTGAATTTAACAATTCACATTACAATTTTTTGAACAATTCAGTATCATGTAAAAATTTCAAAAGTTTCTTGATGCTGTCTTCTTCATTACCAAGAGCCTCTCGGAGATTTGCTTCGATGTTGTTTTCTTGTCGTTCTTGCTCGTACTTCCGGTATTCAAGAATTATATGCCGCACGTCCATAGTCGTTCCACAGCACTCGCAAGTGGGCGGAGGTTCTTTTTTCAACAAAAAGGTGTGTGTGAGTCGCGTATGGCCGATTCTCAGTCGAGATAGCACACGTTGATCGGCTGCGCTACCGTGATCTCTCCAGCGCACAATGGTCCGAGGGCGGCCAAAACCTCAAAAATCAAAGTTGTTTTATCCGAACAGTAATACTTTTCCCGACTTCCTCAACACTTCTGTTGTTCAAATCCAAAGTTTGAAGCAGATTCATTGAAATTTGAATTTTTTACAGCTCTTTGAGTGGACCGTGGACATGATTTTTCAAGAAAATTAATATTTACGATCCATTTTTCACAAGCTTTTTGTGAATTTAAAGAGAGCTTAAGCCGCAATGGTATCTTTAGAGAAGTTGTTTGTATATACATAAAGCACACCTTAGTCGAATAAAAATTTTCATTATATACATACAAAGTGAATTAAAGTTAAAATTGTTCAAAAAACATATTATTTTTCTATAAAAGTACCCTAAGACATTAGTAGCCCGCGAATGCCCGCGATGAGAATAAGTTCATTCGAAAGCTAAAAACAAGAGCTTTCAAGTAGGGTACAAATTATTTTGCGAAAACTTGCGATAGACCACTTTCAACGCGTTTGAAGGTGTACGGAGTGCAATTCTAATTAAATAAAAATAATCCTGTAATACGCTAGTACGTGCATTGCAATCGCAGTAGCCATGAATTGCATCCCGTCCCGAGAAGAAACGAAAAACTCGCTTCAATCTTCTTCTTCTGCTTTTTATTTCTGGCGTTACGTCCCAACTAGGACAAAGCCTGCTTCTTAGAAGGCAGGTGTTCTTATGACCACTTCCGCAGTTATTAACTAAGGACTTTCTTTGCCGATTGACCATTTTTGCATGTGTATATTGTCTGGCAGGTACGATGATACTTTATGCTCTGGCAAGTCGAGAAAAATTACTTTACCAAAAGATCCTCGACTGGTGGGATTCGAACCCACGATTCTCAGGTTAGTCTAGCTGAATAGCTGCGCGTTTACCGCTAAGACTCTCTGGGCCCCTATGTATGCAATATTTTGGTGTTATACCTTAATAAAATATTTTCTATACCTTTGTTTGATATTATTAGGATATTGAACTTCCTTGAATTTAAATTTAAGCTGTCACTAAATAAAATAACACAAACTATATCGGCTTATTAAGATGGTTAAACGAAACTATTTCCTTCGAAAGCAGCCTCCAGATAAAATGAAACAAATTGGAAAAATCATTCCCTACGTGGACTTGCTTTATCTATTAAAACAAGTATGATAACAGACTGAAGCTAAAGACATGACATGCTGAAACTGATTGAATGGATAATACTTGCAGGATTAGATCTGAGATATTTATGGACAAATGTGCATGAAATTCTCACAATTTTTTTTTCAGACGTCACATGAATTTCAACATTAATTTTTGAGTGGTTTTTCCATCGTAGTGTTTTTTTACAAACTTGCAAAAAATTGGCGCAATTAATAAATAAGGTGGTTATATGACGAGATGAACATATTTACTTATGATGGTTTTTGTGTAGAGCTTCCATATCTTTGGATGAATAGTTAATATTTTTTGTCAAAAAATGCGCTTTAGTCTAGTTGTTTTCACTACTGCAGTTGTGCATGGAAAAATTACTCAGATATATATGTTGAAATTCAAGTAATGCCTGGCATGCTGTGAAAATTTCATTTCAATCTGTTCATAAATAACTGCAAAGCAGCCTGCCTAAGTTGACCATTTTGTATGGAAGATTCGAAAGTTGAAAATGTATTGTCCAAACCTGAATATTCTAATTATCAGTCCAAAACTAGAAAAAATCGAAAATAAAGGTCCATAATAGTTCAATATTGCTTAAAATATGTCAAATGTATGATTTCAGCTAATTTGAAGAGAGTTTGAGGTTTTGTCCGACATTTGTTCTAGATCGAACCACTGTGCAGCGAACTGTGTCAGGCTTAACTTCTCTTAACTTCGCATCTCGGGATTCGTACCACTGTCTATCCCATTGGTGACGTATTGATTTTCTGATGGCTCTCAATGCGTCCTTGCCTGCAAGTGGTATATCAATGGCCGGATTCCTTCTAGCCTCGTTGGCTAGTCGGTAAGCCTCGGTGTTTCCCTTGATGCCTGCGTGTCCAGGGATCCAACAGAATCGGACCGGTTTAGTTCTCGCGACACTCTCGATTTCCTGGATCCAAGGGTGCTTGGATTTACCTGCTTCCAAGGCCTGCAGGCAACTTGCCGAATCCGTTAGAATTACTATCTCGCGACGTACATTTGGAATCGACATTGCCATTTTTATGGCGTAGGCCTCCGCCGAGAACACGCTACACTCACTTGGAAGGCTGTACGTACCTGTTAGACCGGTAGTAAAGTAGCAATTTCACTCTCTCCAGCGTTACGTAACTCATGGCTGTTGCCTTGGTAATAGTCAATTATTGCTGCAAAATATCGATACAAGTTGTTCTTCAATATAATCATACCAATATCCTTTTTTCAGATATTGTCACATCTATAAACAATTTATGCATTGGCTGATGACACGTCATGACGGTTTAAAAACCGTATAAGAATAGCAAAGTCCTCGTTCATCATAAGTCTTCAATAACTGCAAGCAAATAAATCACCGTTCCTCACTAATATGTCTAAAGATCAAGAGAATTAAGTCATGCTGAATGATCAAGCTAGTGCTTTGTGCCTTTCAACTGCAATGGTTTTTTGTAGAAATGTGGCAGGCAATTTGGAACCAAGGAAGCAGTTCATTCAACGGGAACTAACTAAACCACAAGCGAAGAATTTTGCATGCGTCATCTCTACTCTCACCCCTGCCGATCCATTTGCGGAGTCGTGTTCAAACCATGGAACCGTAATAATTCTCATTACTACCTGATTCACACCAGGAGATCATCTTTCAACCGTTTGGTGTGCTGAATTGAGTGCGTTCGAAGTGGAACAATAGGTCTGTCTTCAAACGTAATAAATCATGTGGATTAGGCTTTCGAATTATTATTCCGCATTCGATTATTATTCAGCGTAATTTATGGTGAGTTTTGCTACTCAAACAAAAAAAAACATATAAGTTTGATTCAGTGTTTCTATCCAATCAGGTAGACAAATTTATGGCTTGGCCCATTAGAAGCACATGGTCTTCCATACATAATAAAGTAGGTTAAAAATGCAGCTTTTTTTCTAATTTCGTTGGGACTTTCTTCATTGTGGTAGTGGATTATCTCCCCTAGGCGGTGAAATTAATCACCACTGGATACTCTCCGGTCCGGATACTTGCAGAAAAAGCAGCTAGCGAGCAAGTGTTAATCGACTGCAACTGTTGTCACACCGTAGATGAGTAATATGAGACTCTGTGAACAAGTCGAATCAGCTTTTATATTTAAGCTTTGTCATTTCCGTCCAAGCATTTTCAGTGTTACCTCTATTGTAATTATGCACATAATTATTATAAAATTATAAATATATGCAGCTTTTTTGCACTCAGACGGGCTTTTTACTTTTCGGTTATTGAAAACCAAACTAAATTTCTTAATTTAATCCATTCTACAGAAGATAGGTAAAACACTGTGCTCCCCTGACCGTTATTTTCAGAAAAATATCTCCATCAAATCTGTGCTCACCAGTCGTTATCTATAGCTAAGATGCATTTCTGGGCAAAATTTAAAAAAAATCGTAAGGCCCATTTTGAAGTTACGCCCTTTTGGTTGTATAAGTCCACTAATTCAGAGTAAATCTAAGATATTTAAACGAATTTTCATTGGCTCTGATTATCAGTAGAAATATACCATCAAAATTTGGTTCAAAGTTGGTTTGTTTAGTAACTTGTAACCTCTTGGTAAAGTTTTGAATGTGAAAATAGACGAAATTTGGAGTTACGCCCTTTTTGAGGTATAACCATTGAACACACTAATTTATATAGAATAATTAGGCATTCTAATACCGTTGACAATGTTCAAATGTTTTCAATTATACATTTCACTTACATGTTACAAAAGTCTTTAACAATTGATTAATTTTTCAAAGGCTCAAGCGCTGTAAGACATTACGGAGCCATTTTTTGTGACATTATTATTATTCATAAAATTTTGTTATAGCCCAACTAGCTATCATTTGGCTGTTCCGGCTAACTTTGTACTGCCCTAGAACCTAAACTTTAATTGCTGAGTAATGGACTGTTGGCCAAACTATAGAATTCTAGACCACTGGTAATACCTTTGTGATCATTTGTAGCATGTATTACTACCACAGACAAACAGACGTCACACTCTCATCGCAGTCCATCGACCAACTTTTTAACGATCGATTCAAATATTGGGTAGGTGGTCAATCGACCACCCGCAGCGCTCGCGTCGTTTTTGTTCGTGTTTGACGTTTACACACTACCGCCACCTGTTGGTCCATCGGCCAACTACCGCGTTTTAAGTATTGGGCGTGCATGATTTCACGACTATGATTTTGATCGAGATTTGTTTTAAGTGTTACGTCTGTTTCTCTGTGTTACTACATTCAGCTTTATTTATAGACTGTTAACAGTTTTCTTTGCTTTGCTATGGCATCCAGTCTCATGAAATCAGACAAAAAACAATAGGTTTCTATTTTCCGACGTTTCGGTGCAATGTATTTCCTAAGAATAAGGCAACATACATTGTTCCGAACCGTCGGAAAATAGTAAATCACTGTTTTTACTCTGATTTACTTTTAGATTTTGCACAAATCTACAAATTTCCTTTGGGTTTCCTGGTCTATTTAACTACACAAACTCTTAGGAGCCCTGGATAAATACAAGAGTGAAAGAATTGTATAAATCAATTAACTCAATCTCAAGCTAACTCGTGAAGAGAAAGCTCAGTACTTGAAAAATGGTTAAGACAAGTAAGAAATATGCGTTATTATTTGGTTTCATTGATTTTAAAATCATAACACTTGCAGAGCTTAATATTATATGTCTTTATTAAGTATTGAAACTCTGTTGAAAAGATTCTAACCCCGAATTTCATTTATCTGAATTTCATTTCTCTGAATTTCATTTCTCCGAATTTCATTTCTCCGAATTTCATTTCCCCAAATTTCATTTCTCCGAATTTCATTATCCCGAGTGTCATCACACTGAACGCACTGTTACGCTGAATGCTATTGTCCCGAATATATTATTACCTTGAATAACATTGTCCCATGATAATGAAATTCGAAGTAATGTCACTCTAGGAACTAGAATTCGCGGTGATGGTCTTAAGGTATTCAGGGTAATGGAATTCGATGCTAATGTGTATAATTTAAAAAAAAGGTATATTAGGTATGATAAAAATGTATATTAAAGACACAGCAGCTGCTATGACCCTTCACAAACGAAAAAAAATCATGCTTCGGAGTTACCCAAAGTTTTTCAAACATTTAAAATAAGACAAACATTCAAATAAGTAAATGCTACGAATTTGAATTCCATTAAACAAAATAATAACGGATGTTCCAAACTTTGCATTATTTTTTTCCATTTTGTATCGCTGCTTTCTACGTCGTGAATTTTATTTTATTCCATACACTGTTGTCCATAACCGAAAACACAACTCGTAAAGTACTCCTTGGCGTATACTTCGCTTCGATATACAACAGGTAGCAATAAGAAGCATATAAAATAATATGAATCTAGAGTATATGAACCAACCTATCCAGAATATTGTGCTACAAGAACTAATTTGGCTACATGATGAAATTAGTTCCGCAATGGCTTAAAGCACTTAAGCCTTTTAAAAATCAGTTGATAGTGAAAGATATTTGTGTCATGTAAGTGCAATGTGTCATTGAAAACATTGGAACATGCTCAACACTATAATAATGTCTAATTATTCTATTTAACATTAGTGTTTTCAATGGTTATTCCTCAAAAAGGAGGTAAATCCAAATTTCGTCTATTTTCTCATTCAAAACTCCACCAAGAGGTTACAAATGACAAAACAAAAAATTGTACCAAATTTTGATTGTATATTTCTTCTGATAATCAGGGCCAATGAAAATACGTTTGAATATCTCAGATTTCCTTTGAATAAGTTGTCTTATACAATCAAAAGGGCGTAACTTCAAAACAGGCTCTACGATTTTTTTTTTAATTTTGCCCAGAGAAGCAACTTAGCTATAGAAAACGACTGGTGACCACAGATTTGATGGAGATTTTGGTCTGATAATAACGGTCAGTGGAGTACCGTGCAAAATGATTGCGATAGGCAAAATTGTGTCCATATTTAAGGTGAAGATGAAACGAAGCCAAACTTCAAATTTTCAAGAGCACGGATCTGGAAAACCAAGCATCCGTATAAGCTGAAAAGGTTTTTAGCTCAAACGGATGTTTGGTTCTCCAGATCCGTGCTCTTGAAAATTTGAAGTTTGGCTTCGTTTCATCTTCACCTTAAATGAAAAATTGATGAAATTGGATGTACCTAAAAGCATTAGACAGCAAAATTGGTCTAGTTTCAGTAACTGTTTGACCATGCATATCGGCTACCGGACACCGCAGATGTTTCGGATTTTCGGAGACCATGTCCAAAACACGTTTTTTCTGTGGCTCGTATTGTTGTGTGGTGTGAAGATTTATCGATGTTTATATTTTTCCTATAAACTAGAATTATGTAAATAAAATCATGTAACTAAGATTGCAGTACATGTTTTAATCATATAAAATAAAAATCTAAAGGAAACCTATTATGAAAAGATCCTGGGTAATACTGCGACTTGAACTCGCCACCTTCGACATGGTCATGTTGAATAGCTGTGCGTCTACCACTACGGAGATTTAAACCAAAATGGACTGTAGGTATTTCATTCATGAAGCCATTTGAGTTTATAGACTCTAATATTGATTGTCTGGTGAGTTCCACCGGAAAGTCGACAGGTACTCCTGTCGGCGGAGGAATGTCACCATGTTACGTAGTAGCTTCAACACTCGCGATCGTGAAGTGGTGTGGTCGCGGAATAGCAGCAACGATTCATATAAACAAACACGAATGCCTTTCATGTGAGAAGCCGCGTGAGTGAACATATCCGCGGACGGTCGCGCTAGCGAACGATGAAGAAATTGTGAAAATGATATAATTAATGTTGTGTCAATTATCACATTTTTTGCCTCTCGACAGGTCCACCAAGGTGCTCGATCTTCTGTGTGTCTGTCTAGCAGGGGTTCCTATCGGGACAGGACCCGGTCGGTGGCCTAAGATAAACACGTTTGTAGGTTTCATATATAGGTAGGGTAGCAGCACCGGTTTTGGCCATAGCGCTACTTGTAGCTAAAGTATCGAAACAATAATAAGAATGAATCATTTCGTGTTAAGTACGTACTTATTTCTTAGTAAAGTTATATTCATATATTTGTCAGAATTGATCCAATACATGTGGGAAAGAATTATTTGTAATTTTAACACACATACCTAATTTGGCCAGTGAATTCCTTATGTGGCCACTCTCACATACATAATATGACTCTTTGTATACATAATATGAATTGAAAGCCTTCATTTGGCGTACTTTCAGTACACGTAGAGCTTTTCAAATATTTTTTATAAATATTTTCTCTTAGGTTGGCGAAAACCGGTACATCTACCCTACCAGGATGGATAGATACACATGAGTAGAAAAACTTTCTCCGATGCTCATGAGTACGGCGGATAGGTAAAAGCGCGTGGTCGGTCGAAATGTGCTGGTTTTAAAGCGAATGATGTGTATTTTTTCTTCATTTCGCAAAATCCGACAATGAAATTATTTATCAAAATGTCAGGGAGTCACAACGTGTAGAAATCTTGAGTGCCAGCTTTCTATAAGGACTGTTAGCTACGGAACGACAAACGAGGAGGATACAGTGATCGAATGAGTAGAGCTGGTTCGGATGACCAAAATAGTAGACACGACTGTATGAAACATTGTCAGCAAAACTATGGTGCGTCAATGAGAAGACAAATATTATTCCAAACTTGTTTAGTGGAGACCGGTCTAACAAACAAACCCGACACAGTATTTGTGTCTTTATTGTCGATATAGAAATACGGACAGATTGATTAATTGGTTAGACAATGAGCTTAATTGAGATGCCTTCCGATTTGAATAACGTTTGACCTTCCAGTCGTCGCGCGGTCTGTCACCGTCAGAACCACCACGCTGCTGTTGTGAATGAAAAGCGAGGTTTTTTCAACAGTGTTGTACAAAATACAACAGCGCGACGACTGAAGTGTTAAGTGTAAATTAAGCAGCAACAAATGTTCTAAATTTTAAAGCTTTGTGCATACTATGTGTAGTAGATGTTTTGACAAAAACCTCACCTATGGGAAATATCTATTTAATTGACGTATGTACTGCCCATAAAGGCATAACTGTCCCATATTGAAAAAGAAGCATTGAGAAAACACCGCTCAAAGTTTGAAGTTTGACTTCTCATACAAATGTTCATGATTTTCTAGTACATTTCTACTTGCCATATTCTTTCAGCACAATCTCACACGTAACTCATTTTGCTTCTATTGATCATCAAAAAATATAAACTTGAAAACAATTCATGTTTCGCAGTTGCTATTTCGATTGAAAGTTCATATAGAAACTGTTTTGCCTTTATTTTTCAATATGGGACTGCACCAACTTCATATTTTTCCACAACATTTTCAAACAAAGTGTGTAAATTTTTATGTGCATAGTAAAATACCTATTGAAACATGGATGTTGCGACGAAAATAGGGGTTGGTTTGAAAATCCATATGGGACAGTTATGCTTTTATGGGCAGTGTAGGTAACGTACAAACAAATTTTATATTATGAATTCTGGATTTTAACAAAATCTTAAGAGCTTGTTATCAAAAGCAATTTTTCGACACTACAGTTTTACAGTGAAATTGTGAACAGTAAAACATATCGGGAAAAGAAATTCCAACATTACTCATTGTACAAAACGACATTTGTAAGAAAAAAAAAGGCTTATAAAAATAGAAAATATTGGCTTGTCCACGCTTGTCATGACAGTCTGCGTAGGGAAATGCGTTCAAACGTTCTATTGGCTAAGACATATATCGTTCTGAAACAACATCGGGCGCATTAGTTGGCTTCGATGCTTGAAAAAAAAAACAAACATCTTGTGAAGCCGCCGACTAAATAAATTCTGAATATTTACAACCTGTACCCACGGAGCATTGGCACAGAATATGCAAATGAGAACTGTGTTCGTTCCAGCCCGGGCAGCGCAAATTTTTCATCCTTTCGACAGTGTCTGTTAATTTCTTACTCCAGTAAGAGAACTAGGAGTAAAATGTTTCAGCGGGGTAAGACGTACCACTCGAATTTCTTAATGGTATGAGGTGTTGAAGCTAATTTGATTGCTTTATGTACCAACGCAATCAATATCAATGTTCTCTATACGTGAAATGGCGAATAAAAAAACATAAAAAAACGAAACAGATTTTCATAACGTATGACAGATTATAAATTATTCCAGACAATTCAAACACAAATGAAATGTTGAAAAGTCTATTATCTGTTGCATATTTATTTAGGTATATAAAATTCAAATAAAGTGAACAATTTGATTAACATATCCGGCGCGATTTACTTTTGCAAAAAAAAACATTAAGTATTCTAGCAATTTGACAATCGGAACCCATACACAATCAGTTTATTTATACATGGGACTTCCCAGCGAACCCACTTTTACTTATTGTTTTATGTACAAAACTTACCTAAATTATGTAATCGATATAATTCTCTTTCAACATTGAACCTTCCCTTAGGAAGCGCATTTTACCCAAACTTCCCCTTCTAGAAATAAGAGGACTGATCTACAGGAAGCCCGTTGAGATCTCACTAAAACAGTTACTGTGGACAGCCCTGCATGCGATGCCAGTATATTATAGAGGAGAGCGTTGGCCGAAAAAGTTGTTTGCAATGCCACCCAGTCGTTATTGATATCAAAGCCCAATGATCAAAATTAGAAAACATCGTTTCTGGCTGGCCACTTCAGACACAGATTATGAGAAGTAAAGATTTGTTCCTCCTGCTCGACATAGGATACATTCTGATTTGCGAAAGAGTCCTTCCATGATATACAATACCCAAATAAAACTGCGTATATTATAATTGAGTTTTTAATAAGTATTACCGCATCTGGAGCTTCATCAAAAGGTAAGAAAAATCACTTTCAGTTCAAATACTCTAGCCATTTCAATTTTATTTACTGCCCTCTGTTTTTGATATACATCGTGGTAAAATTTTCATTACAAGAAAAATATTCATCCATATCTTTTCTTACTTGTCATCGTTTGTTCCTCCCTTCGCATATCTCAGCTCAGTGGGTAAGTCTTTCAGTGATTATAATTTAGTAAAGATTAAAAATTTCAAATTCATCATACGTTCGCTCAAATTTTGGAATTTCGTTTTAAACGATGAATTATAACCTACATAGTTTATCATTGTTTTGTTTTCATCCTCAAGTAGCACATAAAAAACATTGTTTTATGGCTTGACATCCTTTCCGATAGGTTCTTGAAACACTTTTTTAAATCTATCTTGAGTCAAGTCAAGTCAAGTCAAGTAAATTCTGTGACGTATAGTACACGTAAGACATCAATGTGAGTGAAACAACAAACTCGTTTGTTGTCTTTCTTACATAATTCCAAGCTTAATTTCTGATGCTTCAAATCTATGTGCTCATAGATCTCAATTCACGAAACACAATACTTTCGATAGAATAGAACTTACATTTGAGATACTTTTTGCACGATGGCTAAGAAGGTCTTCGAAACTTCAGCAAGAAACATACCGTAACGGGATTGGTGTTATTGAACATCGCTAACCTCAGATCGCCATAAGTTAAACTGCTGCATAAAAACTAGTATAGAAGAACACAAATGGATGCACAAATAATAATCTGCCCATGCCATACTCGCAGTCTTCACTGACTGGAGCATTGTTGACTCAAAACTTTAAATCTTCTCTTCAACCGTGTGTTTAAGAACATCTGCCCGTTCATGCTTTTGTTTGCAAAAACACTTTACTCGTGAGACGTATTGGTTCGATAGGAATTTCCACTTAAAGTCGCTGTGGTATGTATGAGAAAAAAAAAACTCAAAAAGCTTTGGTCGAAATAAAATGAACTGTTATTATCATGTGTGCTCAAGACAGCAAATGATTTGTTTCATTAACCTGAAGCAAGTGAGAGAATTTACGCATTTTTGGCAGTTTGAGTCGATACTGGATTTCTCTTGCGATTTCCTGGACATAACAAATTGTCCACAAACAAAATGTTTCATGAGCTTATTAAAATATGTTTTAAAATGTAATGACAGTTGAATTTTTATAAATTCAGAAACACATTGAACAAGGAAGAAGTTTACTTGTTCAATTAATTTGAAAGACAGACTTCAGACATAGTGCTCTAATCAATCAATTACAAAGTCATTGGAAGTGATATTTGAGTTCTATCCAGTTAAAATAATTACCCACCAGATTGCATGATTTCATATAAGTGATAAAAAAACAATTGAACATTCACTTACACTTTTATCAAATAATTACTAAGTATATTCTCAATCACTTCAAGCTTCGCAGACAAGACACAAACGTTTTATACATCACATGTTTATTAACGGATGTCTTATTATATTAGAATGCTATGATGAAATACTGCGGGAGAAACTTAAGAAAAGCTCACACAAATAAACAATCAACAGTGCTAAGCATTAGACAGATAACGATCAAGTCATTAAGCTAGCCACTCTGGGTGGCTCTATTTACGGCGTTTGCTTCCTTCTAAAGAAAAAAAAACATGAGTCATTGACTTCGTCTATGATTAATTTACAAATCATAATGACCAGGCACATACAAAGTCAGCACACACCAGCCAGAGTTTATCCATTAGTCATCTGATGTGAGCATTTCAACTCACATTTACCAGGGTTCTTGGTCAGAGAATCCAGAGGTGGCCGCGCAATAACCGCCGAACCAGCAAGGTTGGTGGCTCACTGCTGAAGTATTAATGCAATTAAATTTCTAATGTGCTACTCAAGAGAAGTACGGCCCCAACTGATGATGATGACCTGAAATCTCTGATTTTTTCACTGGTGTTGATGAGTAGGAACTCGCTAACCCTAGGAAAGCGAAACATCGCTAATCATAATGCCTATGCTGCTCAACCTAAAAAGCAATACATTTGGAAAGTACATATCAACAAACGAATCTAATGAAGTCTTCGTTTGATTGAAATAATTCTTGCAATGTTTGTACGAATAAAGGAAATATACCTTTTAATTTATTTTTTTTCATTAAAATTGATAATACTTGTAGATAATAAGTGTTGTGTTCCGACTCGCGTTGCGTTTTTATGTGATCGTACTGGTAGATACTTGCTCTTCTTTTTTATAGTTTCACATTCACACTAGTACATGGTCTGTACCTTCAATATAGTGTTCTAAGTATTCCCACATTTTCAAGGACTTTTTTGCCTTTTTTATTTTTGGTTTAATCATTTATTTAACAGACTATGTGATAGTAGGCAAAAAAGCTGTTCTCCAAAACTAATAATGATCAATTAAAGGCAAATATAATGTTGATAATTAAATTAATATAATTCGGCTCCGTGATGCTTAAGGTGCAACTAACTAATTATATTAACTTAATTATCAACATTATATTTGCCTTTTATTGATCTTTATTAGTTTTGGAGAACAGCTTTTTTGCCTACTATCACATGAATTAGTATATTGTTTTCATGTACAATAGTCTAAGTCTAGTGCCTAAAACGTCGACAGGAAGTGAAATTTCTCGAAAATATGGCCAAACATACAAAAGTCGTACTGTTTTATTTCATATTACAGATTGTTAAGGCACCAGTGAAGTATGACTCAACAAAAACATATAAAATAAATCGTTCTATAAGGAATCATATAATCATATAATATAGATCATATAGATGTTCGCAAACACTTAACTTTCGAATTTTTGGTTCCACAATCATCAATTGACATTATCAAACAGTTTCAACATAAAAAAAATAGCACTCGCTCTGTGCGCGTGTGTAGTATTCATAGAATGGATGGATGTGGGTTATGAAAGGGGTCTGCGTGATCTGTGGGGATTTGAATTCGAAACTTGTAATCAACTGAGTTATTGGGTTACCAAGTGGCTCGGTAGCTTGGTGGATAAAGCGCTCGTCTAGCATACAAGAGTCCTGGGTTCGAATTCCAGCCGAGCACGTGGATTTTTTCATAATTTCACCCATGGTTTATCCATCTTTACCACGCGTAATGAGTTAATTAATTACCAAATCGTTAAAGAAAGGTCCAAGACAGTTGAGCATTTAAAATTATCATGGAAATGCTAATAGAAACGAGCATCGGAGAGAAGATTTTTGAACGGCAAATATTGAAGAATTTCGTGTGAAATGTATTCAGAGGAAATTGGAATTTGTATCAGACGGTTATTTTACCATGTGACAATTTCACAGCTTTTGCCTTAATGACTGGTCCATGTTGACTATCTGTTCTGTGCAAGCATTGCAGCTGCGAAGGAGAGCCCAAAATAGAGGGAGTGATGATAAACCCCTTTTTTCTCGCTTATTTACCTTTGGGGGTAGATGGTTTACTTAACTGGCATGATAATGTTAAGATATGTTTTATCGTGCATTGTTGTTCCCCTGATATAGTTACAGCTGTAGCAGTAGAATATGATGTGTTCCGAATCATGATTGTTACAGAGAGCGATAAGTGAGAGATACTCTCTATTTCCTCAGAATTCCACCCAGAGTTCTATGATATATGCTTTTATAGTTTTTTTTAGGCTTTGCTGCGTCCTCCAAAATATAATGGCAAATTTTACTTCGGAAATCTAGGAGGTTGACGATAGGCCCTGTAAGCCAACCGTAAAACATCTGCACAGGAACGTCAACGTGGGCATACATCCCGTGACAATCGGCGAAGGTCAGAGAGACGAAAATTAACTTGCAGTTCCAAACTCGGTACCGTAAAACTTTGAAAGGTTTTTGGAAGAAAATCTGAATGTTTTTGCATTCTGATTTGAGGGCTTTTATGTCGTTTTTTTATTTTTTTAAACAAGAACTGGTCTCTTAGTTATCGGTTGCAGTTGAAACATTGCATAACAATTCGTTTTGAATGCACCTATAATTTCTTATATAATCGAAATCCAATTTTCGGTATTGGGGTAACTTTGATCTTCTTTTTCTCGGAATTACGATCTCACTGGAACAGATTTTTTTTTCTCAGCTTAGTGTTCTTATGAGCACTTACACAGTTATTAACTGAGAGTTTTATTTGTCAAAGTTGCCAATTTCGCATTCGTATATCAGGTGGCAGGGAAGTCAAGGAAATTTCCATTACAAAAATGTCCTGGACCGACCAGGAATAGAACCCAGACACCTTTAGCATTGCTTTGCTTTGTAACCGCGGAGTTTAACCATTCGGCTATGGAAGATAGTTTTTATAATGGGTAGATGAACGCATGGAAATCTACATCCAAAATATTGTTTGACATCATAGCAGTTCGAATTGGATTGGAGAATGTTGAATTATAATAAATTCAAAAAAAAACATTATAAGTTAATACAGTAATGTCCCGATTTTGTCAGACCCATGCTGCATTTAGGGTTGACAAACTCGGGAAAGAGCTAAAATCGGAAAAAAAATTTTCGACTGGTTTCAATTTTTATTTTAACTTATAGACTAAGTTTTATGATTTCGGTAACATAAATATTATTTTTTTATTTCCATTTCAATTGTACCGTAATCCAAGGTAACATTGTAGCACAGACAAACAGACGTAACACTTAGAACAAATCTCGATCCAAATCATAGTCACGAGGACATGTACGCCCAATGCTAAAATTTGTGTATTTGGCCGATGGGCCAACAGATGGCGGTAGTGTGTAAACGTCAAACGCGAACAAAAACGATGCGAGCGCTGCAGGTGGCGGATTGGCCACCTACCATATTTTTGAATCGACCGTTAAAAAGGTTGTCGATGGACAATGATGAGAGTGTGACGTCTGTTTGTCTGTGATTGTAGGTAACATGTAAAGGCTTTAAAAATACTAAATCCTAATCAATTTTTTATACTTGAATATAAAGCCTCAAATGCTCTCGATTTGAACAAAAATAGCTCTAATATAAAGTGTCCTACTAATACTCTTAATTTCTGTATTTGTTATAACTTAATAACAGAATTTATGTAATTTCGTTTAGTACATTGTGGGTCTCATACTATCATAGTTATTCACATTATCAAAGATATTTAAAGGTAAAATGAATCGGAACAGCCCTGCTCATAAAAAGTACAAATCAACATTTTTCGAAAAATCATTGAACCAATATATGAATGGTGTTTGTCTTTTCTATATTGCCTCGATGCGAAAATTGAGTTGTGTTCATCATTTTAACTTTTCGAAACAATGTTTTCGTGATTATGGATTACAATACCCAAGATTCATGCCATGTCATTCATGTCTGATTCATGTTATGAAAAAGATATAAGAAAGGAAAATGCTTTTTTTACTACAAATGACATTACCGAAATCAATTTCGTAGTCAAAACTTTTTTACGATCGACGAATTACTATGAATAGTGTAGAATTTATTAAAGGAATTGCCTACCTTTGGGCATATTTCGCATTTCACGATAATTTTAATATCAAAACAACTCAAAAGGTTAATAACTTGTAAGGTTTTGGCCTTCACATTCGGCTTTAGGGGCCCTGATTTTAGTAAGTAACGACATCTCTTAGTAACGACATATCATCACCGAACATTATTTACATGGGTGATCAATGTTACCCCATATCATCGAAATCAAAGAACCGCAAAAACATTTTTTAAATCTAATTAATACATACAGAAAACCAAATGCACTATTCAATCATAAGCGATGGATTGAATGATAGACTTTCGTGCCTATTGTGCTAGTAACTGTTATGATTATAATCAGGTGAAGCAGCCAAGCAACTATTTTCAACAGATCCAATCAATTTGCCTTCTTAACGGATGATATGCGGGTCGGAAACCTCGAAGTTTGAGCCCAAAATATTAAAATTTAGAGGTGGGGCGGCATTATTCCCTTTAAAATCTAATTTACAAGAAGTTTGTAGTACCATACCCACACAGTTACGGATCACCCACAGTGACGGATCACTTTGGCGTTCAACATCGGATAACTCGCTTAAAACATAAACGTTGATGTAAAACATATTTTTCCCATGTTTTACTATTTGTCTTCTAGCATTTGTAATGTTAAGTACAACATTCAACCGCTTAATAATGTTGTATTTGACAAATGTTTAATTGGTACCACACAGCTTTCATTATATGGTCGTTTTCTGTAAGAAGTGCCTTCAGCATTCATAAGCTCCCACAAGTGGTAAAATTCATATTTTATAGCATAAAACATGCTCGTTCGCTTCGATTTAGTGTGAATTCATCTTTAGAAAACAGTTTTCTTGATAGTTGATTCTAAATACCGAATATTAGCACTTCTAACTAGTGATCCATAATATGGACCAGGAAATGATTGTTTACCACGGTTATGGATCACTACCAAAGAATGTAGATTTCTACCATTTTAAGCATTGGATTCGACATGTTCAGACAATAGCACTAAGGATAAAACTAATACAACATCAAGGTTGGTAAATTTCATTGTTTAGCAGACCAAAATGGGTGGAAAACTTGGTGTGGAGCGAAAACAGTTCATGCCTCAGTTACTACAATGCAGTATATCACAATAAAGGACATTTTACCCTTGTTTCCAGCTCTAACAATGCTATTTTTTGCAGTAATATGTGACACATTGTTAACTTTCGCCAAATCATGCAATACAGATGCATTGAGTAGAAAATCTTTTGATTTTGCGCACTGATCCGTAATATGTCACAATTTGATCCATAATATGAAAATTGATCCATAATATGGTTTTCAGAAACCGATGCAATTTTTAATTTTTATGTAATCCTATGTAAATATTACACTCAAAACAGTTTTTCTAACCGAAGTTCCAATTTGAAACGATTCAATTGGTGCAATTCAATTACAATTTTACGTTTTCCATGTTTTATTGAATTTTATAGGTTGGACTCCACACTATTTGATCCATAACTGTGGGGTCATGGTACATAAAAATAGTCTATAATCAACACTTGTCTTGGTTAAAAGTGGTTATCTTCAAATTGTTCCATATATTACCAAAAAAAAGCGTCAGCATTAGTTTTAATGTTTATTCGGCAAAAAATTGGAAAAAAAATGATATCTTTCGTTTAAAATTCGTTTTAGACAGTTTTTGTTAAATAACTTTGTCAAAACGATTTTTGACTACATGTGTTATCCACACTTTTGATAGACAAATAAATTATCTTTGACAACAAGCAACAAGATTCGGAAACGCTTTAGTATTCATGAAATTATGGTCAAACAAAGTTGATGTTCTTAGTGAAATAAGGAAAATTTTGGAGAAAACTATTTTTAACTGAGACTAGTTTTGACTATTGATAAATTTGATGCTTTACAAATATTTTTTAAATTCAATTTGGAAGAGAATGATTTCAAAAGCTTCAAAATTGGTTACAATAAGACTTTACAAAATATCATATTTTATAACTAAAAAATTCACTATCAAGTCGCTTGCGCCACTTCTAAACCTTAAACAGCTGAAGAATTAGTAGAACCTCATTTGATTGACTAAGTTTTCTTCACACTTGGTTTACATGTTAATGTTAGAAATAGAAATAGAAATAATTGTGATGCGATTATAAATATGTATTTCCAATTGCTTGCTTAATAAATAAATGTACATGATAATAGGAAGCTGTAATAATTCTCAATATTGAGTTTCTTACAAGAATCCATTATGTCGGTGAAACCTGACGACAATGCTGTTCAACTGTATTTTTTTAATGTGATATTAAATCTGCCGAAATGTGTTATTGTCCCTTCAATTCATTCAGTCAAATCATTTTATCAAAACAATTCATATTTCCATATCTCTGTACTGCAGCCCATTAGTCATTCGTCAAAAAAAAAACATTTCCCGGTTCGTCTCCTTTCTCAGAAGGGTTAACCAAAACCACGTCCATTACAACAAGTGGGGTTGCTGCTTCCATACTCCGTTTTAGTCAAAAGACTTGGGTGATTCAAAGCCAGACGACAAACCTGTGCCGCCTTAGTGTAGTGGCGGATGGAGTTCAGAAGTGAATGGTGAACAGGTATGTAGGTATCTTTCACCAACATTTCGACCACAGGCTTGCGAGAAGTGCCTGACGGCACCGTTGTAAGTGAGATTTCTCCATTAGTTAGCTTCTCTAGTTTGCTCTGAGCCGCGCGCAGCAGTGTAGTCAGAAACTGGAAATGGTTTATTTCATAGGTTACCAACCTTTTAGATGCAAGTTCAACCTTTTCGTCAAGTTTGTTGTTCGCGACCCAGTAAAGAAAAACAGAAGATAAAAGTTTCCTGTAGAAAAAGGGAGAATTCTCTTGCTAACTTTATTAAACCAATTGTTTAATACTGGTTTGAAATTCATAAAGTATTATTTTGGATATCTATGGATTCTTAGGAATAAGAAATCGAACGAACATGGAACTGATTTGAATTCACGAGTTTTAAATGCTTGAAACTTGTTAATCACTCTGTAAATATTATTTAGTTTATCGATCAATACTTAGGATACTTTGAGAGAGTGTGTTAAATTATTGAAATGTTTGAAACTAGTTTAAAGAAATTCAACTTATAAGTATATGTGAGGTGTACCGATGAATACTCAGGATCTCTCGCAGAATTTTTAAACTAAACTACAGTGATACCTCCTCGATATCGACTCATGGAACCATACTAAAAACAAAATTTCATGGTTACTATGATGGTCCCTAGAAGCAGCTTTCCAAAGGATTGCTGTTTCAATGCTCGATATTTCCATGAGTCGATGGTCCCTTCAATATCGACTCATGGAGGTTTCACTGTAACTAACTTTTTAACTAAAATTGTGAGGAATCAAAAGCAGTGTTGACCAGACTCATTTCCCCGAAATTCGAATTGTGAAGCCATGAACTGTTATAATTTTGCGTTGTATTCCTGTGATGGAGGGGGAGGTGGTTGGGCTTGAGTGTTGCACATGGGATCCGACAGTTTCGATCTCGCTGGGCCGCAATTCAAGTTTCGGTGAAATGATTCGCACTCACTCACTCACTCATATTATTTCACCGAAACTTGAATTGTGGCTCTCTGGGATCAAAATTGATCGATTTTGTGTGCAGTACTCAAGCTTAACCATCTGCTTTTCTATCTTAGGAGGATAGAGCATGGTTGTAGTAGTTCGTGGCTTCGTAGTTCGGAAAATGTTATTTTCGGGGAAATAAGTCTGAACAACACTGATCAAAAGAATATTTTTGATTCAAATAATTGAGTTAACTGCAAAGCCTTAGAGTAAATAAAAATTATTCCTTCATTCAAATTTAATTAACTATCTACCCAAATTAAAATTATTGTGAAACAATTGACAAGTTACTAAGAAGCATTCGACAAAAAAGAATAGTCCTGTTTTTTCGTGACCCTCCTGATACTGGCTGACGACCCACACAGTTTGGGAAACTATGTTTTATTTCATCTACACCCACCAACCGCACCAAGAGAGAGATAGGGATGCGGGCCGCAAAAATTGCTTGACCCGACCAACCTGACCTCTTGCGCAGCTCCAGCAGTGCAGTAGATGGTGTGCTTCAAGTCGGCGAGTTTCAAGAAAGTTACTTTCAAATCGTCACATCATTACTGCGGTGCATTAGCATTGACCGAACGCATGCAACCAAGAAAGTGGGAATCGAGGATCAACCGATATTTCTAATCTAAAAACTCTGAAGACGCTGATTCGAGATATGTGCAGATTTATGATTCGAAATTTATGGACATCTCGTAACGAAATGGTTTTCTGGCTGATGAACTGGTTTTGATAATTGGTTTTGTAAAAATAATATTGCGAAGACAGCTTTCTTATTTTGGCGTGCATGTCAGTAATAACATTAACACACAGTGGAACAAGCTTTTACCTCAAGCTCAAGCGCTGATTACTTGATTTGAGTGCCCTGAACATTTTGCTGTTTTCAAAAATAGCATAGCACGTCTGGTCTTGTAAGATATTGACTGTTAAAATGCATTATTTATCGGATTTCAGGCAACTTTCATGCAAGTTTATCAGCTTGTATGCTGATTTATGAGCATGAACTTCTAGGGTCGATGTACCAATAGCCGCATAGCTAAGAAAAAATATTCGTATAAAATCGAAAAATAAAGCTAGCAACATATTTTTTACATCATATGAAAGCTTTTTATCTTGGCTTTGTGGAGAAAATATGAAAATTACGAGAGCTCATATTTTTGTATTTATCATCGCTAGTGCCACTATAGGAACGCTAGTGCCTATAGTAGCACTATTTTTAATTTCTTCTTCTTTCTGCTGTTACGTCCCCACTGGGACAGAGCCTGCTTCTCAGCTTAGTGTTCTTATGAGCACTTCCACAGTTATTAAAGCTTACTATGCCAATGATCATTTTTTTTGCATGCGTATATCGTGTGGCAGGTACGATAATACTTTATGCCCTGGGAAGTCAAGAAAATTTTCAACCCGAAAGTTCCTCAACCGGTGGGATTCGAACCCACGACCCTCAGCTTGATCTTGCTGAATAGCTGCGCGTTTACCGCTACTTTCTGTTCCTATAGTAGCACTAGCTTCAAAGGGGGGCAAAATTCAAATCAAAATAATATTTTTATAAAACTTTTATACTTTTCCTTTAAAATGTGGAACGAAAGCTTTTTCGTTTGATGTAAAAATTAATTCATCAATTATTTTGTTTAATAAAGAATAGTTTCTTTTAGTTGTGCTACTATAGGAACAATAGGTTTACTATAGGCTATGGCTTAAATTTTAAGCAAAACTATTTATTTCGATCATTTTTTTAACAAAATCGAGCTGTGCATCAATGGTACTTGGATAAATAGCTGCTGACCTTCATGTCAAAAATTATTTTGCAACGATTAATAGCCTAACGGCTGTGAAAAGCTACTAATGCGACTATAGGGGACTGTCTACTAAGGGAACACCGACCCTACATAAAAAAGTTTTTAGGTGCTAAAGAACACGAAACAACAGAGTTTCGTTACAAGTTTCTTGGAGTATTTTCAAGAGATTTAGTTTAATTCCTGGTGAGATGTTGGCAAAATCCAACTATTCCTTACCAATATCTATGACGGATTCTCGTGCAATCCTTGGGATAACCTAATAGTCCCTGTCAGGTCATGAAAAATCATCATATAATTTGAGATTTTTTCAAGTTTTATGGAAAATCTTTATTTTATGCCAAAGTTTTTCTGCAGATCTTCTATAACTCACTTGCTAAAATCTTCACCAACCTGCTGCATAATTAATTGAAGAAATTTCCCGAATTTCTTCTGTCAAAATTATTATTATCGCTAAGCAGAAGTTCTTCCATTTCTAGACCTTGAGTACTAGTGAAAATTCTTTTGCATCATTCAGGCATTTCCTTAGCAGATATCAGGCTAGGTTCTTGGCAAACTATCGGCTAGATTCTTTTAAGGATATTCATTTATTAACCGCTAGTGAGACCCTTGGCATATTCATAGAAATACACTTGAAAATTTACCCAGCTTATTTTCTCGAGACTCTCGATAGGCGTCGTCATTCGAGTTGGAATTGCGTCAATGTTTTGACTGATTTTTTAACAGTTATACGCTGGTATTCACGAAAATGTTATTAGAATCGTATTCTTATAGTCTTTGAAATTTTGGCGAAAGATCTGGAAACTATTTAAAATCAATGAAATAATCATTCAAGTCATCGTACAAATGTTTGGATTCACCCCATTTGGGTTCATTTGAACTTACTTAAAACAGGAAAAATCTGTGAAATCTCAAACCAAACATGCACGCGCCATTCTTTACGCTATCTTTTGAATCAAAAAAGTTTGAGAGCGAATTTCAGTTATTAATTTTTCAAGTTTTTGATTTATTCCACTTAATTTCGTTTCGAGGACCAATGTGCATTGGTTTAACAAAAATCCGAAAGAATCGTCTTTCACGCAAGTTTTCTAAAGATTTCCGTTGACAATTCACACGAGAGACATAAATGAAAGATTTTTAATGAAATCCAAATAGCAAAAATTTATAAAGGCTCTATTTTCAAGCTTAAATGATTTATAAAAAAAATACTAGCTATCGAGATATCAATATCCCGAACCATTGCTAACATATTTAAAATTATGCTTTGCTCCAATGTTACCCCAACGTTAGTAGTATTAGAAGATCTCTAGTTTACGTGATCATTGAAGAATCCTTCTAAAACCCTCGAATTCTTAGACTATAACTATTTTTAAATCTCACGTTCATGTCCATGTTATAAATTGTTATTGGATAGCTCTAGAGAATATGAGCGGAAGGCGATTCTCTTTATTTGTTCTTATTGCGAGATAATTCTAGTTCGTTTGGCCCAATATCATCCCCTTAGAGGGGTGAGATTGGACCATTTTTCATACGTTTCCTATTCAAAGTAAAATAAACAAGTTTCAATTATTTGTTCAGCATTTACAAAAGCGTTAGCGTTAGTGTTAGCGTAGTTACGATAAACTTTGTAGATTCGTTACTAGCAATATTCATGTTTCTTTTTAATAATCTCATCCAGACTGTATTCAGTAACAAGGCAGGGGAGTGTAGTTTTTTCTAATCATAAACAAGAATATTAAGGGGACACGGGAGACCGTGTTATTTTCCCTATCTTTTGTCTCGCTCTAACAATTATCATCAAAACTTTGCCGAAGCAAATCTCGAGTTTTAGTGAACCGATGAAGCTGAAAATTTGATCGATTGTGCACCACATATATAGAATATAGTGATAAATTTTTCATATCCATATATGGAGTGGTACTTGAGATCTGCTTCTTCAAATGAATAGGATGATTATAATGACGTCCCGTGCGGCCTTAAAAGCACGCTATTCCCGGCCATGCCCATTTTTACCGTAACTTGAGATAGGGGTAGAATGTTTTGATGTAGCACTTACTTAATGAGAGGCCACCGACTCAGAGACACCCTCATAAGTGCTACGGAGTTGGATGTTGGGTAAGTTATGAGGTCAGGATTTGCCTGAAAAGCTGGCGATAGACCGTGAGCATTTGTTGTTTAAGTGATTTTAATTTAATCTTGTGGATGCCGGCAATCAAAAGAGGAAACAATAGTTTACATATTTTATAAATAGTATTTCACGTAACGCACGTCGATTGTTTTTTGCTCAATAGCAAGGAAAAGCAATACCGATACCTCCAGGGTCATTGGGTTGTAAAAAAAAAACAAAGATACGCGTAAAACACAAAAATACAAAGTCGCTGTTAAAAAAAAATATCGGCGGTACGGTGCTCTATGATAATCGAGAAAAAAAACTGAAAAATGCGTTTGAACTAAAAACCCGAGGACAACACAGATCTGTTTTTCTAAAAAGAAAAAAAAAAGAAACATCCGTGCCCCACTGTAAGCTGCGTAACGCCCACCCAGACAGAACGCATAAACCGAACCAAAATATCAAACTCCGAAAACAAACGCAAAAACATTTTCATGTTCAAGAAACGACCACAACGCGAAAAAATACGGAGCCTTTCATCACAAGAAAAAAAATCAAAAGTAAAACATGTAGCCTTAGAATCTAGATGAAGATCTAGCAGTAATTCGATTCGTATCATAATGGAACAAACTTACCGGATTGATTCTCAGAAATCATGTGTTGCCTGTAACCTCTGGACGGTTCGTGACAAAGCTTGGAGCAGCCAAAACTAGCTGATTCACAGTACCAATAACACAAGTCAACGAAATCTTTTCGAAATTTTTTTTTTTGTTCAGCATTTACAATTGCGTTACCCATAAACTTATTCTCATATTTAGTAGAATATTTGAAGTCAAATTGTGGAAGTTGTTTAAAAACAAATCAGAACCTACGCATATTTGGCCCAATCTGACACTCAACGAAGGTATCTAATGAGATTTATAATAGCTCCGATGTATCCTACTTATTTGCAAACTGTCTACTTATCAGAAATTTCATCCGATTACTTACCAAATCTACACATTATTCTTTGTAGAATCCAAATAATATCTTCACTATATTCTTGATATAAATTTAATGAATTACTTTACAAAACTGTGGTGGATTTGTTATGAGGTTGATGAAGGTTTCATGTATTCCTGGGTAAATTTAAATGATGTGTAAACAAACCATTCAGAATTCGATAAAGAAATCTTTGGTAAAATAATATGTGCACTCTGTCTAAGATCTCATGCGAAACAGTTCTTGGATCATTGACATCAAATAACACTGTGAAAATCTTCCATAAGGGAGCTTTAAGTTGCCCATCCAAAATGCATCATGGATCTTGCAAAAAATCATTCAAAATTCTGGCAGGAATACACTGGAGGTTGTTTCACGTTTTACTGTAAATTTTAAAAATAGTTTGCTGCGATTATTAGTGAGTATCAATCCAAATGCAGTTCAGGAATATACCAAGAATTTATTTTGAAAAACATCATCCATAGTACGTTGAAATATATAACATTATATTGACTAAACGATATACACCCGATTCTGTTTTTGCACGGATTTTTTTTACACGGTCGTGCAAAAAAAGTTTCCATACAAAATTTTTCACCAAAACCTTATTTTTGCATGAAACGTTGAGAATTGTGGTTACTTTTTTTGCACGGTTTTTGAAATTTTGAACTGAAAACTTTTTTTGTACGGTACGCATCCCCCGTGCAAAAACAGAATCGGGTGTACTACAGACAAACAGACAGACGAAATCATCCACCGATCGTTTCGAATTTGTGAGTGTACCTAGAAATGTACGGTCATCACGATGTGCCAGAAACTGTTATTAACATAAAAAAATGTCTAAGAATTTGGCACCTACCATTCGAAAGATATAGCATTCAAGCATCTTCTCCGTGAATTTGAAAATATTCAATCAAGTCAAGTCAAGTCAGTCAAGCTTTGTACATATGAAAAGATTACTTTTTGTTTTATTTTATTCATTATGTTGTTGACTTCATTGTGTTTTGAGGGAGGTTCTTCTTCTTCTTTTTGGAATTAAAGTCCTCACTGGGACAGAGCCTGCTTCTCAGCTTAGTGTTCTTATCAGCACTTCCACAGTTATTAACTGAGAGCTATCTTTGCCAAACTTGCCATTTTCGCATTCGTATATCGTGAGGCAGGTACGATTATACTCTATGCCCAGGGAATTTCTATTACGAATAGATCCTGGACCGACCGGGAATCGAACCCAGACACCTTCAGTGTGGCTTTGCTTTGTAGCCGTGGACTCTAACCACTCGGCTAAGGAAGGCCCCCTTTTTGAGAGAGGTATATCCAGTGAAATTTATGCAATGATATCTAGGATTATTGTATTTAGGCGTTCTGCTTACCAAGACGAATCCAGTAATATAACCTCTTCCCATCTTCCAAACTCCCAGTTATTTCTCGTGGAAGTGAAGAGAATTCGAACGACTTCATCAAAGATAGTAATATGTAAGTATTTCTTCCATAACCCCAATTGACCTGTATTTGGATGCGGAAGGCGCCAGTATTGCTTAGTACAAGGAATGAGAATTCCATTACTTACACACTGAGAGTGGTGCAACCAAAACCAAGTACCGTAATTTCGGGTGAAATTGATCATTTTTTCCCGGTTTTCCTTGTCTGCTTTCCAAAATGTTGATAATGCCAAACAACTAAGTATATGGAAACAAGTACGACGGTGAGGTTCATTGACTCGTGTACCAAAATTTTCTAACAAATACGATTTTAGTGCTAAAAATCATCTCCACAATAGAAAATCGGCGGATTCCATTTCGGGGTGAAATTGATCACTTGTCAATACGATTATTGTTAGTTTTTAAAACAACTCTACATACTGAACTTGAGTTCTCTGAATCCGAATATGCTTGCTAAATTCTAAACAATACAATATTCATAGAAATAATGAATGATTAAATTTCAAGAATTACGCGGAAAACGCCTAAATGTAGGCAATTTCCTAAGGAATTTTCAGTTATTGAACAGAAGTTCAATTATTTCAAACGATTGAGTAAATTGGGATGAGTTTTGATGATGAAATCTGGTTTGGGAATATATTTTAGGCATCCTTACAAACTTTCAGGTTTATCCCATGTTCATAACCTTGTTTAGAACAAGAAGTTTATGGATGTTTGTCAATACTGCACCGTACATGATTTTGAAATTTTTCAGTATTTTCATAGGAATAAATATTCTTCAACGCAAAAAACATCACAGCACACAATTCGACAATAATTCCGACAAACTACGTTCATTCACTGCAGGTTGCATTGATATTTATGCTCCATTTACTTTTACTTTATTATAGGTCCAAAAGTTCTAAGTACTCTAGTTATATTGTCTTTTGATAAAGTATTCTCAAAATATTTAGTTGTGAAGATCCTTGAATACTATAACTTTTGACTCGGCATTCAAAAGTCAGTCCGTACGTTAATATAACAAAGCCATTTTGAAGCATGTGAATATCCATTGCAACTTAGCTCAAAATCTTCAAAACACGATAACTTTCGATTCCCTTGTTAGTATATTTTCAAATTCACGGAGAAGATGCTTGAATTCTATATCTTTAGAATGGTAGGTGCCAAATTCTTGGACATTTTTTTTTATGTAAATAACGGTTTCTGGCACACCGTGGTCATGATTTCACACGCTTAAAAATTTTATACAATTTATATAACACAAAGACCACCAACTGTTAAGAAAAGTTGTACTTGGCCTAAATTATGCATAGGTATTTTACAACTTTTCTAAAATGTGTTTCTAACTAAAATACGGCTATCAACTTTCTGATTTAGTATATTTATTGAGCCGAAATGTTGAAGATTTTTGTGAAACATTTTAAGGTTGCACTTTAACTGTTGTTTCCTGCGAGACAAGCAAACAACAACGGTTAGCACCCGTGGAAAAATTTGTGTTCAATTTGAACAAGCTAAATGTTCTAGTCCGCACCCCCTAGATCAGTGGTGCTCATCCTGCGGCCCGCGGGCCGCATGCGGCCCGATCTGCGCTGCAATGCGGCCCGCGGGGTGATTTCAAAAATAGTAAAATAAAAATAATCGTTTCGATACGCTTAAAAGAAAATATGTAAAGAATATATAGAATTTTCAACCACTGTGTAACCTCTTTACCGTATTAATTTTACCGTATTAAATTTTAGACTTGTTGATTGTTCCGTTGTCTACAAGATTATGTTTATTTAGAATCATTTTTACTTACAAGAAGTCTTACAATCATTGAATTGCTTATGTTCTAAAAGTGTTCTAAAAGAGGCGGTACTTGGAGTTAACTTGGAAATATAACCATTGGCCTCTTGCATCGTGAGAACGATGCACTTGGCGTAGGCAAGGAGATCGAATTACGCTATTGCATATATCGATTGTCTGGAATGATCGTTGGCGTCAGAGTGTAGTGACAATGACATGGGTCATTGCCTGAGTTGTAATTTGGAAAAGGTTGGCAATAATTTGGTTTGAATGTTAGCATGATATGAATGCTTGGGAATTGTGAAGTAAGGTTTTTATGATCGTGGGAAGGTTCAGCATTTCAGTTGATGTGAAATTTAGTTTTACTGTTTTATGCTTTTCACACTCTTAAGGATTTGTGAGAGCTAGGAAACGTTCTGTAATTTGATATTCTTTATGAACATCGGAACATGAACATGTTCTAATGCTTGAGATGAATTATTTATGTTTTTTGAATATTAACTTTGTAATGCAAGTCTATCATGCTACACCTCCACCCTTCGGGAGAGTAATGTATCGAAGAAAAATTACTCGTGTATAGCTATGCTCCAAATACCGTTTACATAAAAAATATACTTATTTGATCCTATCGAATTTCAAGCTTCTTAGTGTTATACTAAGAAATTTTACCTACCCCATTTGATTGTCATTTTTTTTTTTTGTGTTTTATTCTCTTTTTTATGGGTGTTAGGCTCGGTGGATCTCTTTTGTATTAAAATTTATTGTTAGTTATCGATACAATGATTAAATCAAAACTTTGTGTTTTTTTTTTTTTTTTTTTTTTTTATTTTTATGCTTTAATAAGTCGATTTTTGTGAACTGTAATATTCTCATTATTTTGTGTCAAATAGTGATTAATTTTACAATTTGGGTCATTGATTTCGACTATTTTATAAGGTCCTGAATAAAATGAATCAAGTTTTTTTCTGTTTTCTACGGTTAAATATACTAAATCTCCAATATTTAGATTTATTGGGTTGATATTTTGATTTGCTTGATTTGTTCGTATTAATTTTTGATCAATTAATTTTCTTCTAGCGATTTCATTTGATTTCTGAATTTTAAATTTAAGTTCATGATAATAGTCCTCGTAATTATAAAGTGGTTCTATGCCTTTTTCGTATATTTCGTTGGGTAGTTGAGCTTTTCTGCCAAAAACTAATTCAAATGGTGTAAATTGATGATCTGAATGTGGAGTGGTGTTATAGGAAAAACTGTAAAATTTTAACCAATCATCCCAATCTGTATGGTGTTCATTTGTAAAAGATCTCAGATATTCATTCAAACATCTGTGATTTCTCTCTAATGAACCAATAGTTTGGGGATGATAAGCCGTTGAAAAGTTTTGTTTAATTTCCAAAATTTTGCAAATTTGTTCTAAGGTTTGATTTTTAAATTCGGTTCCTTGATCTGACCTCAATTCAAGGAAATTTCCGTACACTAATATGAAATGATCGACTAATGCCTTGGCAATGACATTAGCTTCTTTGCTTGCCGTTGGTATTAAAACAACATACTTCGTTAAATCACATTGGATTGTAACTATGTATCTATTTTTGTTATTACTTAATGGAAGTGGTCCAACTGTATCAATTGAAATCACTTCGAATGGTCTGGAAGGTGTTGTGGTAACTATCATTTTTTCTTTAGTATGTTTAGTAATTTTATTTTTTTTACATAACTCACAGGATTTTACGAACTGTGATATGCAACCTTTCATATCCTTCCATTTATATTTTTCTCTTATTTTGAGATAAAGTCTATGTTGTCCAATATGACCTCCTAATGGGGTCTCATGGTTAATTCTAATTATTTCATGTATTTCATTTTTATCCGTTATGAATTTTGGCGGATTGTAAATTATTATTTGCACGTGTCTAACTTTTTCATTTGTTATTTTTTTGAAAATATTTATAGGCCATAACTTGAAAAGTTCATTATCCGAAGATAAAGCAATCTTTTTAATTTTCATCGTAAGTAATAATTTCTCTAATTTCAGAAGAGCAAACTCAAGTGTTTGACTTCCGTTTCTTATAAACTGTTGTTGCACTGATGCAACATGTTTTTTACTGTTCTTTGAAAAAATTATCATTTCAAGAACATTGTTATCATAACTAATTCTTAACTTATGCAATTTGTTGGTAATGCTTGGATTTTCAGTTACGTAAGTAGAGAGGTGATCAGGCTCTTTACTAACAGTAACCTTTGGTGTTTCTGCGGGTGTTGTAGTTTGATTTTGTTCTCGGGTCATTGCTCTTGTATTAACCTTCAAAATATTTATATTTTTCAATTCTTCAGACGTTGTGACAATGCGTGACAGTGCGTCTGCGATTACATTCGCTTTGCCTTGTATGTATTCTACGACAAAGTCAAATTCTTCTAAGTCTAAACGCATATTTGTGAGTTTCGAGTTTGGATTTTTCATTCCAAACAGGAATACTAACGGTCTATGGTCTGTTCTTACAACGAACTTTTTTCCATACAAATAAGGTTTAAAGTAGTTAATAGCCCAGTGTATCGCTGTTAACTCTTTCAAAATTACTGGTTTATTTTTTTCTCCTTTCGTAAAGGTTTTACTTGCGAAAGCTATCGGTAGCTCGCTATTTTCAAATTGTTGAGACAGTACTGCTCCACAAGCAATGTCTGAAGCATCTGTCGTCAAAATAAATTGTTTATTAAAATCAGGATATTGAAGAATCATTGGTGACATTAAATAATTGCGTAATGATTCGAATGAATATTGACATTCATCCGTCCACATAAATTTTGAATTTTTCTTAAGTAAATTATTCAAAGGACTAGCAATTTTTGCAAAGTTTGGAACAAATTTCCTGTAGTAATTGCAGAAAGCTACAAATCGTCTAACATCATCCGCATTGGATGGAACTGGATAATTTTTAATTGTATCAAATTTAGAAGGATCAGGTAATATTCCTTTATCAGTTATTTTGTGACCTAGATAAGTCACTTCTGATTGAAAAAATTTACATTTACTTAGATTGAGTTTTAAATTATAGTGTCTCAATCTGTCAAAAACTTGTGTAAGATTCATTAGATGGTGGTTTACTGAACAACCAATCACAATGATGTCATCAATATAAATAAAAGCTAATTCGGGTGTCAATCCAGCCATGGCGATTGTCATCATACGCTGGAAACTATTTGGACTTATATTTAATCCAAATGGTAAACGCGTAAAATGATAATGTCCAGACTGTGTTGAAAACGCTGTGAATTTTCTTGAGTTCTCATCTAGTGGGACTTGATGAAAACCAGACATCAAGTCCAACGTGGAAAAATATTTAGCTCTTCCCAATTGATCCAAAATAGTATCAATCCTGGGGAGAGGAAATTTATCAGCAAGGATTTTTTTGTTAAGCTGTCGAAAATCGACAACTAAACGCCATTTCTTGTCATTAGTATCCGATTTTTTCGGTACCAACAAAATTGGAGAATTGTATGGGGATACTGAGTGTTCGATAATGTTTTCACCCAGCATCTTATCCACTTGTCTCTGAATTTCATTGGTTTGGGCATGTAAGTTTTTGTAATTCGGAATATATATCGGACAGTTGTCCTGCAGAGGAATTTCCTGAGTATAAAAATTGTTAAAGGTTAAAACATCATCAGGTAAACTAAAAATGTCGTGATATTCTGCAATGAGGTTCTGTAAACCTTTTACTGCATCTAAAGGTATTCCAATAGTTTTAATTTGATTCAGAATGTCTTGCTGACGATTCTTCTTATTTTTAATACTACTATTAATTTTCATTATATGGTAATTATAGAGTGGTTCCATTATAGGTTGGAATCGTGAATACAATATATGTACAGGATTTTCTGTAGTGTTGATAAATTTAACATAAGGGTTATTAGATGATATGATAGTATTTCCACAGAAAACGCCTGGCAATATTTCCTGTGAATGCACAACCATATCGTATGTATATGGAATATTTATAATTCGCCTAATGACTTCACTTCTTTTCGGTAAGATAAAGCCATTGTTAAAGTTGTCTTGAATTGGTATAGTTATTTCTTCATTATTTACATTAAACTTAAGTAACCAAGACTCATAATCAATTATGCATCTATGGGAACTTAAGAAATCGCGGCCTAAAATGCCGTCTGTCATAATAGGGAATTCATCATTTACAAGGTGGAATTTATGCTTGATGCACAGTCCTCCTTCAAAATATAGGTCAGTTACTGCTGACGCGATGGTTTCAACCGTGTCATCAGTGATACCTGTTAACTTGATCTTCTCCGTTATATTTATTAGATAGCTGGGGTGTATTTTGCTACGTTTGAAAATAGATATGTCTGCTCCACAATCTATTATGAATGTGTTTGTAGTGTTTGTCATCTGAACATTGACCGATATGAAATTGGACGCGTTCAGATTCATCGTGAGTACGGGAACAGACCTGTTGTTCCTAAAAAATGATTTGGAACTTGTTGAGGTTGTTGGTGTTGCCTTTGCGGTGGCATCATGTTACTTGGCACCATACTTACCGGTTGAGGCAATGCACCGTTTGGCGCAAATTGACTGGAAAGCATTGAACCATCTACCTCATTCATATGATATAATCGTCTATTACCGGAATGGTTCCAGTTTTGTTGTCTTGGATGTTGATGATTGGTATTTTGGTAATTGTATCTTAAAAATCTGTTTGATGATTGTTGAGGAAAATTTGGTGTGGTTTGACGCGTATTATTACGTGTGAAACCTCTAAAATTACCTCTAGAGTTGTTGCCATTGTTGCGATTTTGATAATTTGATTGATAACTTGGCTTATTTTGAGGAAATTTCTTTCTCATCTGTAACATTGACACAGATGGTTCGTTGTTAAAATTCTCGTTTTCCACAACGATATTCAATGCCTCAGAAAGCGAATCAAATTTTCCAACTTTCAAAAGCATTTTTGTTTCCTGCTTCTGTGATGCGATAATCAAGGATTGAATGGCAGCCTTGTTTGCTAATTTTTTTGCTACTTCATTAGGTACTTCTTCTCTAATGTAAGCTTGTTTCAATTTATCTGCTAGTATGTCTACTTCCTTGGTAAACCCAGAAGTTTCTTGGCCTTTTTTTGGTTTAATATTTTTCAAGTTAGCGAGAGCTAATTCTGAACTGCTTTTGTCAGTACAGTCAGCAGAAATTTTATCCACAATTTCTTGGTAATTAGCCGGAACGCCAGTAAACAAATCTCTGGCCTTACCAGTCAACCTAGTCAAAATGAGCTGAATGGCAGGGGCTTGCTGATCTGCTGGCACTATAGTTTGCACCAATCTGATAGCATCAATAAATGATTTTACACCTCCTGGATTTCCATCGTAAGAGGGAATCAGTGATGCTAATTCAGATGCTGTTTTTATGTTCAATGCCATTTTAACTTTTTTTGAAATCTTGATCAGTCTAATATTGAATATTATTGCGTAACTAAGTGATTTTAATGATATTGGTTTTGAATATTTCTTAAGTTTTGTTTCTAGTATATAAATTATTTCATCATAATCAAGACGTGCTGCTTTTATAAAGAAATCAACATGTCTATTATCTAAAACATCTTCATATTTCAAAAGAGTTTGTACGACTTTATTGTATATGGTTTTAGTTAAAAGAATTTTATCCTTTAGAGTACTTTTAAGGTATCTTCTAAAAGGAGATTTTTTTAAGTTTGTTTTAATATTATGTAGTTTTCCAATTAAATTTTGTATTTCTAATTCAATTCCACTCATTGAAAACTTTTAAAGTTGATCATAAGGTTAATTGCATAATAAAAAAAAATAAAATTTTTCTTTTATGGTTTTTCGCTCAGGGGCAACCATGTGATTGGATCGTCTCCTGGCAAATTTTCAATTCTTGCTATCAATTCTTCCCACGTACGGGGGGTTGTGTTTCTTTCAAAAGGTGCAAATGGTTCTGGACCATTACCCTTTTCAACTTCATTTAAAAATTTGAGAAAATCTTCCCATTCAATGTCATTCATTTTAAAATTTTAATTATAATTCATATAGTTAAGAAAAATATCAATACCAAATGAAATTTACTAATAAAGGCATAAACTTTCATTTATGTTCACCATATAAATCATAACATATTATTTCTTAATGGGGAATATTCCAATATAATTATAAAAGTAGATTTACAATGCACAATTCACATATGAAAATTATTAATTAATGTTAGTAATCAATTACGGATTTGATACGCTCACCAATAGTTGTCTTCCTACGGGTAATTCTGCTCATCGCCATGTTCCTGGCTCTGGCACGATCGTTGCACCTCGGTCACTGCTGCTGCTTGTTGATGTTGTTCTAACTGTACGTTCTCATCTTCGTAGGGGCAGCTCCATGTTGCCGGTTTGCCCTTTGTTGGGGCGGCTCCAAGTTGCCGGTTCGCCCGTGGATAATTAATTTTCGTTTTCAATTCACTGCACCGCGGGATTTTCTTGTGTCACGCGATTCTGATTTTCCGCACAATTTGAAGATTATTTTGTTCACTTTACTGGATCTCGTTACAATTGTTCAGTTTATTTTTATCGAATGATTTAAAATGTTTATTTTTATTCACTGCACTTGATGTCTTACTCAAACTTTTTCCAGTACAGCAATACTCTTAGCTGCTTTGAGTGCATTTTTTCGAGTGTTCTTCTTTATCATGTTGTAAACCATTATCACTGTTTGGATACCAACCATCACCAAAATTAGCCACAACTTTAATGCATTTTCCTCATGGAACTGTTGATGGTTTTCTAGGAGATTAGTTATTTGAACATTTGCGTCGCCTTCGTTGGACGACTTTGATGCGCCTTTTCCCATAATTGAATCTCACTTATCACTTGAATCTCACTAGCACTGTTTGAAAAACTTCCGATTTTTGTTTTGTTTTTTCACTTGTTTGCTTCATGCAAAATCAATCACTAGATCATCTAGTTGGTGATCAATAATAATCCACTTCGGACTCCGAAAGATTCGAAAGTCACCGGTCGCCATTTACCGTATTAATTTTACCGTATTAAATTTTAGACTTGTTGATTGTTCCATTTGTTTGTCTACAAGATTATGTTTATTTAGAATCATTTTTACTTACAAGAAGTCTTACAATCATTGAATTGCTTATGTTCTAAAAGTGTTCTAAAAGAGGCGGTACTTGGAGTTAACTTGGAAATATAACCATTGGCCTCTTGCATCGTGAGAACGATGCACTTGGCGTAGGCAAGGAGATCGAATTACGCTATTGCATATATCGATTGTCTGGAATGATCGTTGGCGTCAGAGTGTAGTGACAATGACATGGGTCATTGCCTGAGTTGTAATTTGGAAAAGGTTGGCAATAATTTGGTTTGAATGTTAGCATGATATGAATGCTTGGGAATTGTGAAGTAAGGTTTTATGATCGTGGGAAGGTTCAGCATTTCAGTTGATGTGAAATTTAGTTTTACTGTTTTATGCTTTTCACACTCTTAAGGATTTGTGAGAGCTAGGAAACGTTCTGTAATTTGATATTCTTTATGAACATCGGAACATGAACATGTTCTAATGCTTGAGATGAATTATTTATGTTTTTTGAATATTAACTTTGTAATGCAAGTCTATCATGCTACACCTCGTTTAAGAGAGCCAAGAGCGGCTCAATGAGAGTTGAGAGAGCGTTCGTTCATGTTTACGCTCTCAAACTTGAATGACTGCTGATCACATTCACCTTTTCGATGTCTGTTGTCAAACGCTTCGTTAGGAAAGCAGTCGTGTGTGTTGTATTGATTCGAGAAAATGGAGGCCAGCAGCAGCAAAAAGAGAAGAGTGGCTGAAGAAGGCCGTGTTTTTCAGGAAAAGTGGTGTGAAATGTATTTTTTCACATGTGTAAATCAGAAACCAGTTTGTTTGATATGTAACGAAGCCGTTGCAGTTATGAAAGAGTTCAATGTGAAGCGGCATTATGAATCAAAACACTCGAAAATGGACAAATATGTTGGAGAGGCGAGAGCTGAGAAACGTGCTGAGTTGAAGGGACATTTGGCCAATCAGCAACTTTTCTTTGTGAAGCGACAGAAAGAAAATGAGTTGTGCACAAAAGCGAGTTATATTGTCGCAGAAAAGATTGCTTCTCAATCAAAGGCATTTTCGGATGGTGAGTTCATTAAGGAGTGTATGGAAGCTGTTGTGCAAACCATTTGTCCGGAAAAAAGTCGTATTTTTACGCAAGTTAGTTTGTCCCGGTCAACAATCACTAGAAGAGTTGAGGACATTGCGGATAATTTGGCCATGAGTTTGAAGAAAACAGCTGGAGACTTCGTGTTTTTCTCGGTGGCATTGGATGAAAGCACGGATATAACAGATACGGCCCAGTTGGCTGTATTTATTCGGGGCGTTTCTGCAAATTTTGAGGTGACAGAAGAATTAGCACGCCTTTTTCCTATGAAAGGCACGACGAAGGGTGTGGATATATTCAACGCACTAAATGCAGTTTTAAACGAATTTGATCTACCATTGAAGAAAATGTCCGGTGCGGTTACTGACGGTGCTCCTGCTATGTGTGGTAGGTTAGACAACGGTGTCCCTATTCTCTTTTGCTTTCACTAAAATATACTTATAAATTTTACCATTCAGGAAAAAATGAGGGCGCTATTGCTCATCTTCGGAAACTACCAGGAGTTTCAAAGCAATTCACTCAGTATCATTGTATCGTTCATCAGGAGAATCTTTGCGCAAAAAATGTTGGGTTCAAGGACGTCATGAAGGATGTTATCAAAGTGGTTAATTTCATCAGATCGCACGCGTTGAATCACCGTGAATTTCAACAACTTCTTGCAGACGTGGATGCAGAATATGGGGACATACCATATTTTACTGAAGTACGTTGGCTTAGTAGAGGAAAGGTATTGCGACGAGTTTTTGATCTTCGTGCGGAAATTGTGGAATTTATGGCCAAAAAATGAAAACCAGTGAAGCAGTTCGAAAACGCGGAGTGGATGTCAGATTTGGCTTTTCTGACTGACATCACAGGTCATTTGAACGATTTAAATTTGAGCCTTCAAGGTAAAGATAAATTGGTTCACAACATGCTGAACCAAATTAAAGCGTTCGAAAATAAGCTTGTTCTGTGGAAAAAACAGATTGAAAATTTCAATTTTGCTCATTTTCCCACACTGGCAAATAACAAAGTGGCGTCAACTAAAAAATACGTTGACGCACTCCACGCAATGATTACTGATTTTTCACACAGATTCGGAGATTTCAAAGCGCAGGAAGCAGCGCTTCAAATTTTTTCTGCCCCTTTCAGTTTTGATGCTGAGCGAGCTCCTGAGAACATGCAAATGGAAATTATTGAACTGCAGTGTGATTCAGAGTTGCGAGAGAAGTTCAATAATCATACTTTACTGGACTTCTATTCCAAATTCATTTCGGACACCCGGTTCCCGGTATTGAGAAGGCATGCTCTTTTTGTCGCATCTTTGTTTGGATCTACTTACATCTGTGAGCAACTGTTTTCCACAATGAAGCAAGTTAAATCAAAGTCAAGGAATAAGATTACAGACGATCATTTGGAAAATGCCCTTCGTATTTCGACCTCCGCTATCAAAGCTGATCTGGATAAACTGGCTCAAGAAAAGAGCAAATAAAACTAAATCAGTAAGAATATGTTTTGTAACCCAATTTAAATTCTAAAATAAATTGAAGTAAACAACATTGGTTATGTTTTCAATAAACAAGGACAGGTTAAATCATTCTATACTATATTGAATATTGAGAAACATGCATTTTAAATTGTATACTAAAATTCGTCGAAATTATAAAAAAAAAAGTATTGCGGCCCGCAGCATTGATAGAAACACATAATTTGGCCCGCAACATGCTGACACCTGAGCACCACTGCCCTAGATGATGATAGTTTTAGCTTATGCATGCTATACACTGTAAGATCGAAGTACCCTTTAAAGGGTAAAAAGTACCCACTTTGAGAGAAACTAGTTTAACTAATAAAAAGTGTAAAACACGAGTACTCTTTAGAGGGTAAACAGCTTGTACGTCAAATGAATGAGTGGTTTTTACACATTGTTGCAAAAAAATACTGAAAATGGGTAAAATTCACTCTCTATCTACATCAACCATGTTCATTTGATTTACAAAATTTGATTTTTTTCAAATAATTTCTATAGAAAAGCATATTTGAATTAGTTTACACATAGAAGACGAATAATTTCAACAATTAAAATGTACGGTATAATCAATTATTCAAGAAAAATTTATGAAGAGCTATGTTTGATGATGTAAAATGTTTGCGATGGTCTCTTCGATGACTTCTACTTATGAACCACTGAAAAACTTTTCATCTTGAAATCTGGAAAAAGCATCAAATCAAATAAATATACTTCACAACATATAACATAACAACCTCTAACTGCTGAAACATCGATTTAAACACAAGTTTATCGATTAAATTGACCTTGACTTGTCCGGTACTTATCGCACAGCGAATAACATTCCTAATACATTTTTACTCATTAATGGGTAAACAATTTGAATTTGAAAATGGGCGAAATTCACCCTTCATGCGAAATTTAGAAGTACCCATTATTTTGACAGCTCCATATATCAACAAATAATAGGCATTTTGTATACATTAAAGGGTAATGATGAGTTTACAGAGTGGAACGTTTGACTCTTACTGTGCGCTTTGTTTTCAAGTTACCCGTGAGAAAAAGCGAGACAGCACCAACGCAAGGAAAACAATAAAAGTAAAAAAATGAGAGGGGTTTGTGTACAAGACACGACCGCATGACGTTAACTACGCCAAGTGATTTTTTGCATATGCATTTTAGTCGATTGTCATAGTTGCAGCATTCCTTTAGTTCAAACTCTCTAACATAATATCGTAACGGTCGCAACATTATAGATTTTCAATGGATTACATCTTCTTCTTCTTCTTTCTGGCGTTACGTCCCAACTGGGACAAAGCCTGCTTCTCAGATTAGTGTTCTTATGAGCACTTCCACAGTTATTAACTGAGAGCTTTCTTTGCCGATTGACCATTTTTGCATGTGTATATCGTGTGGCAGGTACGAAGATACTCTATGCCCTGGGAATCGAGAAAATTTCCTTTACGAAAAGATCCTCGACCAGTGGGACTCGAACCCACGACCCTCAGCATGGTCATGCTGAATAGCTGCGCGTTTACCGCTACGGCTATCTGGGCCCCAATGGATTACATGCATGCCCTGATTCGCTACTCGCCACACTGTAACGCGCATGCGCTAGTGTCTATGCACGAAAAACCGCTAAAAGGTAACGCAAAAAATATTTGTATGGCGAAATGCATCTAACGAATTATTTCTCAAAATTGGGAACTATTTTCGAAAAAATATTTGGTACCGGTTGTGCGTAATGATGATGGCTATCACGCCTACTAAATATTTTTTCGATTAAATCTTCCATTAACAAGATATTCAAAGTTAGATGCCATTCCCCATACAAAATAAAATGAGAAAACTCCTGCTGATCAACTGTGAGCAAGAGCAAAGCAGGTAATCCTTTGACACCCAGTACATTGCCGTAAGACGTAGTTAACGTCAAAAGAAGAATGAGCGAAGAAGCAGAAATTGGTCTGCTTTTATAGTGTGCTCCCCAACCCACGTGTTTGGTTGCGTAAGAAAGGGGTCGACATTTTTACAATTTTCGACAGTCTATCGTCAAAAATCAAAAGTTTTCTTAATTTGAGTGAAATGTTGTATAAATTCCCGACCGATTGGTGGGAAAATATTGAAAATTTACTGATAAATGGTTGAATTATTAGTATTCAAAATCTTACATAATTTCGTGACGGTCGCATTATTTTAGATTTTCAATTGACGCCCAGTATATTGCCGTAAGACATAGTTAACGTCAAAAGAAGAATGAGCGAAGACGCAGAAATTGGTCTGCTTTTATAGTGTGCTTCCCAACCCACGTGTCTGGTTGCGTAAGAATGGGGTCGACATTTTCACAATTTTCGACAGTCTATCGTCAAAAATCAAAAGTTTTCTTAATTTGAGTAAAATGTTGTATAAATTCCCGACCGATTGGTGGGAAAATATTGAAAATCTACCGATAAATGGTTGAATTATTAGTATTCAAAATCTTACATAATTTCGTGACGGTTGCATTATTTTAGATTTTCAATTGACGCCCAGTATATTGCCGTAAGACATAGTTAACGTCAAAAGAAGAATGAGCGAAGACGCATTTTTTTTGCATTAAATTCATGTTTATTTCTTAAAAATTTTTACAAGTAAATGATTTTAACAATTTAAGTGGTTGACCAGGGTGGTCCTTCAGCTTTGTTTGCGATGGTGAATTTTTGCTGGATTTTTAATATGGTTTTACCCTAATTATTATGTTTGGCCTTATTGGCTCTGGTAGCTTTTGAAAAAAGAGAAGAATTTTATAATCTAACTAACTATTTACACTACAAAAAATTTGATAACCTAGGGGGGAACGAGGTCCCAGATGACCTGCTGGCCAGATTGGTGGCAACGAGCCCTGAATTTCTCGATCGAGTCACCAAAGCGCTCCTCTAAAGTTTGGATCTCGGCCAGACGGTGGACCTCGGTTGTCCTCGTTCTCGGAGGACTGTTGAGGATCATCCGGAGGAACTTATTCTGGGTCCTCTGGAGCCTCAGATGGTGGGTTTTAGCGCAACTCTCCCAGATTGGTACACCATATTCAATTACTGGAAGAATGACCTGTTTGTAAACAACAAGCTTGTTCTTCAGAGACAGAGTTGACTTCCGGTTGATCAGGCGGTACAATGCTTTGAGCAAGATGTTGCTTTTAATGACCGTTTTGTCAACCTGCTGTCTGAAGAGAAGCTTGCTGTCTAACGTTAGCCCAAGGTAGTCGGCTGCATCAGACCATTCCACCGTTGATCCACCGAGGGTGATTTTACAATCCTCAGCCGGAACAAGTCTGGGGGATTTGGAATAGGGGAAGAGGATGACCTGGGTCTTCGCTGCGTTGATACAGATCTTCTAGCTGTTCAAATAACCTGACAAGACGTTCAGGCCTCTCTGGAGTCGAGATGTTAGTGCTCTCGTGAATCTGCCGCTGTAGACGACTGATGTGTCGTCAGCGAACAGTGACAGAGAGCCGCCTTCAGGGAGCTGAGGCATGTCCGAGGTGAACAGGTTGTATAGTAGGGGACCTAAAATACTGCCCTGTGGAACACCTGCGGGGATGTTGTGAGGGTCTGAGTTGACTCCATTGAGGGAAACCCTGAACGTCCTGTTAAACAGATAATTTTTGATGATTTTCACCAAGTAAGTGGGAAGATTGTATCGGTGCAGCTTGTACACCAGGCCGTCGTGCCAGACGTTGTCGAATGCTTTTTCAACATCGAGCAACGCCATGGCGGAGGATTTGGCAAGGGACTTGTTCCGCCTGAGGATGTTGGTTACTCGAGTCAGTTGGTGCACGGTTGAACGACCGCGTCGAAAGCCAAACTGTTCCTCGAGCAAGATGTTGTTTTGATCGGCTGCCGAAAGCAGCCGTCTGTTGATCGCTTTTTCAAAAAGTTTTGATAACCCTGAGAGAAGGCTGATGGGTCGATAGCTTTTGGGGGAGGAAGGATCCTTCCCAGGTTTCTTAATGGGGATGACTTTTGCCGACTTCCACGACGAGGGGAAGTAGCTCAGTCGGAGGCACTGATTGAAAATCAGTGCCAGATGTTGGTAGAACTGGAGACTCAATTGCTTGAGCTCCAAGTTCAGGATGTTGTCGAAACCTGGGGCCTTCGTGTTTTTGGATGTTTTGAGATAGGCCAGCAACTCGTCAGCAGTGATCTCCAACTCCTCCGAGAAGTCGTTGGGAGATCGGTGTAGGTTAGCTGCGTGTTCGGAAACAGCAGCTTCGTGTGGGCTAGGAATGTCTAGCCCTAGGTTGTGGGAGCTGACGAAATGCCGACCTATCTCAGCAGCCTTCTCCGCAGGGGTTATCAAGCGATCCTTAGAGTCGGTGTTGTCTAATGGGATCAACGGTGGAATAGGTCTGGGTTTGGATTTCAAAAGTTTGGTCATCTTCCAGAATGGCCTAGCACAATCTGGGAGAGAGCGGATCTTGTTGGAAAAATCATCGTTCCTGAGGTCCACCATTCTGGCCTTGATTATTTTGGATATGCGATTGACTTCGCTTTTCAACGCAGGCAGACCAGAGCGTTGATACTGCCTGCGTTTGGTGTTCCTTAAACGAATGAGATCTTTGGTAACACGATCGATAAAAAGGGTGTTGCTCACCTGACCAGATGCTGGTACATGCTGTTCTCGGGCCACGGAGATGGCCTTTTCGACGCTCTGCAGGTGCCGGTCGATGTCTTCAGCGGACGCCAGGGGAGCCTCGTACTGGATGTTAGCGTCGACACACCGCTGGAATTGGCCCCAGTCGACACGGTGGTAGTTGCGCCGGGTGACCCGATGCCGGTTGACCAGGGAACCAACTTCTGCCACCACCGGATAGTGGTCCGAGCTCAGATCCTGGTGAACGACCGGTTGGGAGATGTTGTCGGCCATGTTGGTCAGGAAGACATCAATGGTCGCATGGGCCCCGGACCGGCTCAGGCGGGTGGATGAATCCGGGCTCAAGATGGTGTAGTGGCCTTCCTCCAGGTCCTGTTGTAGGATGAGGCCGTTCCTATTTCGCCGGGGGTTTCCCCAGGTCTCGTGCCTTGCGTTCAGGTCGCCAGCCAGGATGAACTGCCCCTGCCGCCGTGTCAGTTTGGCGAGGTCTTGCTTTAGGGCCGCCGATGTTCCGTCATTGATATTGGCTTGCTTCGGGTAGTACGCCGCGATGATCGTAATTGGGCCGATGGAGGTTTCCACCCGAACACCTACGGCCTCGATGACTTGGAGTTGAAGCTCGGCAGCAGGGTGCAGTTGACGTTCCTCCGCAGAGCTATCGCAACGCCTCCACCTTCGGATCCGCACCGGTCAAGCCGCACGAGCCGGAAGTCGGGGATGAAGATGTTAACTTCCGGCTTGAGGTGCGTCTCCGTTATCACAGCTATGTCGACAACTCTCGGTTTTTGCTCCGGAGGGAGCAAGCGTTCCAATTGAGGATCTTGGTGGTGGCCTCACGGGCCATATTTGGCGAGAAAGGCGAATACCACCGAGTTGGCGGCGTTGATCTGCTCCGACTTGGAACGGCAGGCGCGCAACCGTTGGAACAAGTCCCTGGTGTACTCCAACATTTGCTCCGGAGTATACAGGGAGCCGTCGTCGGAGGGAGGAGTGCCGGGGGCACTGCGTCCAGGATTCCCCCATCCAGGAGGGGGCGGATTCTGCACCGGTGGAGCGGCGGCGACGGCCGCGAGGCGATGTTGAACGGAAGGGGCCGGCTGGCGGGATGCCTGCCGGTGGGTTGGTGGAAGCGGTGGCAGATTGGGCACTTGGTAGCGGGGGGTCGGAAAGTGCTCCTCAGTCATCGGTGGGGGTGGTTGGCGCTGGCGTTGCCGTCCCATCTTCTTGGCGGATGCTTGCTGGCGGATTGCCAGAAATTCCGCACGTTTGGGGCAGTTGCGGCTGCTGCCCTCGTGGTTTGCACCGCAGTTGGCGCACTTCGGTTCGGTGCCCTCTATCGGCTGGCAAGTCGTAGTGGCGTGCGCACCGGCACATTTGCCACAGCGGGGCTTCATATGGCAGTTCCGTGTACCGTGTCCGAGCGCAAGGCAGTTGCCACACTGCGTCAAGTCTCGTTTCTTCGGGCGGTAGCGCTCCCATTCCACCACGATGTGGAAGAGCGCTATCACCCTCGTCAGGCCCGCCATGGTGGTAGACCCCTTTCCAAATGGGCCAGGTAGAGCTGGTCCCGGTGTCGTCCTCCTTGTGCTCGCCGGATGGGGAACACACTCGTCGGCTTGAGTCCAGCCGCCTTCATTTCGTCGATGATGGCCTCCGGGGTGAACTCCGGCAGCCCTCGGACGAGAACTTTCAACGGCTTGCTACCGGGGGCATCGTGGGTGTAGAATTCCACCCCTTTTGCCTTCAGCAGTTTGCCGGCCTTGTCGAAATCAGCGCCGGTGGCGCACATGATCTTAGTGCCGGTATGGCACAGCTTGAATAGCGGTCGGATGTTGTTGGCCGCTAGCTCGGACCGGAGCGCCGAGAGGTCCTTCGACGCCGTGAAGAGGGGGGGAACTTTCGCGCCCGGGGGGGCTTGGTCCACAGGCAGGGAGGCAAACTGGTTGTTTGCCAGCAACCTGCTGTACGCCGGCGGGTTGGCATCCTCATTTCTTGCGCGTTTCGGCGCGCTGGTCTGCCCACTGTCGGCCAGCGGGGCGGGGATCGAGGCGGAGTCCGCCTTTTGCTTCCTATTGCGACCCATCGCTATGGGCCGCGGTTGCTCTGCTTGCAGAGATGCCTTCTGGCTAGCCACCCCAAGGAGGTAGGTTAGCGCCGGAGAGCAGTCGCGGGAGCGAGAAATCGCGAAAAGTGCACTTCGCACACGAACGGGGGAGAATTCGAACTTGTGTCTCGCAACTCAAAAGAACACACAACCGTTCACAACGGTAGTTCGATTCGGAATGAGCGAAGACGCAGAAATTGGTCTGCTTTTATAGTGTGCTTCCCAACCCACGTGTTTGGTTGCGTAAGAAAGGGGTCGACATTTTTACAATTTTTGACAGTCTATCGTCAAAAATCAAAAGTTTTCTTAATTTGAGTAAAATGTTGTATAAATTCCCGACCGATTGGTGGGAAAATATTGAAAATCTACTGATAAATGGCTGAATTATTAGTATTCAAAATCTTACATAATTTCGTGACGTAGTTAACGTCAAAAGAACAATGAGCGAAGAAGCAGAAATTGGTCTGCTTTTATAGTGTGCTTCCCAACCCACGTGTTTGGTTGCGTAAGAGAGGGGTCAACATTTTCACCATTTTCGACAGTCTATCGTCATAAATCAAAAGTTTTCTTAATTTGAGTAAAATGCTGTATAAATTCCCGACCGATTGGTGGGAAAATAATGAAAATCTACCGATAAATGGCTGAATTATTAGTATTCAAAATCTTACATAATTTCTTGACGGTCGCATTATTTTTGATTTTCAATTGACACCCAGTATATTGCCGTAAGACGTAGTTAACGTCAAAAAAACAAAAGAATTTGTACAGAGGCTCACAACCCGTTCGATGGATTTTGAAGGAAATCGTTCAAAAAGTTTTGTCCGTTTATCTTTGGATAAACTATTGTTCTGAAACAAGCATATTGAAGGATGCAGACAAAACCAAAACTGGTCAACAGATTAGTTTTCCGATTTTGAACATATTTTTCACTTTACTTGCTTAACTTAGTTAACAATTAGAATTTCCGAATTTTCGTGGAGACAGACCTGGTGTACAGGGAGAAAATGATGTACTAAAAAATGAGTTCATTCCACTCTATTCCGGGGGTTCGTGCGTTCACCTTATTTTGAGTTGATGGGGTAGAAGTTGTTTTCATTTGCAGTTATGCGAAAAAATACCTACTGTCTAAGTTCTTTTCACTCAACCGGCAGATCAAATAACTCATCTTCCAGTACTAGGCCACTTTACTCAAATATGAGGTATCGCACAAAGGTTCAGTTATTTAATTGTTTTGCTCTTAGCTCTCTGTTAACAATAGTAGGAGCGAATGGAATAGGGAGAGAAAAATAACTCAAAAATAATAAAAGTAGGGGAACCAGAACCAGATTATGGACATGCCCTATATTAGAGTGTCCATCCCGGGACATCCCGGGACAAAAAATCCCGGGATTTGACAAATTTCGGGATTTCCCGTTTCCCGGGATTTTATTTCTGACATCCCGGGAATCACGAGATTTCCGAAAAGTAACTAGAATTTGATCAAAAACCACTAAATTTCAATGAAAAACAATGACATTTTTTCTTACTATCACTTATTTGATAAAGTAGAAGAGCATAATCAAAAAGAGAATAAACGTGTCATTATTTTCATAAAAAGAGCAATTTACGAATCAACGAAACACAAATTTTTATATTTCTAGTTGCGAAGAATTAATGCTTTTATTTTCAACATTAGCCGTTATTATCAGCCTATGCTGAGATAACAAATTTGAAAGTACACCTCAACTGCCGCAACTCGCAAGTCAGTACCATCTGTAAAAAGTAAGCATTGAGAAAATTGAATGAGAAGTTTTTAATCTTGTTTTTCATACAAATATTAAAAAAATTCCAGAAGATTGGAATATGTTTCGATCTCAATGAAAATTATATAATTTGCTTTTCACTCCGTTACCTTACCAAGAAAAATATAAAGATGGCCAAATAACGATTTATTTTTGTGTTAAACGATGCGAAAATCTGCAGTGGACTGACATGTGTTTTTTCCTTATTTTACTGGACAAAATGTGATTTCTCGTTAGTGCAGCTAGAACATCATTAGAAGATATAATAAAAACTGATATAACTCAATTTTCACCAAAATACAGATGGGACTGACTCGCGATTCACGGTAGCAAACTCCAGTCAATAATTTTCAGTAAATAACTTTAAGCATGATCTACAATACCTTCAATGATCTTCAACCGTTTCTTATATTCTAAAGATTTTATGACTTATCAAATGAAGCAAATTGCTTTAAAGTTATGACTTAAGTTTTCACCATACTTCCATTCATAAGTGTTATAGAGAATTTAAAAAATAAATAAATCCATAGCAAACCCGTTATTAGTCAAGCTAAGTTTTGATTTTTGTTGGGTTACTTCATCAAAATAAGAAAGTCTTATCTGAAATGTGATATGCTATAATTAACATATTATTTTGAAAATTTACATTATCTGTTTAGTTCATTGAAAAAAAATGATAGTGTTAGATTTGTCCTTCCATTTCAACCGAAATGCTAGTTTCATTGAAAATTTGCTAAATCCCGGGATCCCGGGATCCCGGGATTTCTCGGGACAAGCATAGATTTTTGTCCCGAATCCCGGGACGAGCAAAATGGCCGGGAAATGGACACTCTACCCTATATCAACTGCAGCGATTGACGATAGACTGGATGTCCCGGGCCCGATCCATATTGTAGTAGATAAAGGATCTTTGATAAATAAGAAAAAGAAATAGAACGAAACTTCAATAGTCATTATTAGCATTTTAACATTAAAACAATGATTCTTTATTTACTACTTCTATTTCTTTTTCTGATTAATCAAAGATCCTTTATCTACTACACATATATGACAAGCCAATCGGGCCCTCTGTCATTGTCTTCATCCATGTCAGTATGACCTGAGATCGAATACCGTCCCCGGGATAGTCACTCATAACGAAAAGCTCCACTGCTGTGTAAAATCTTGGACATTGGTGCAGAAAATTTTCAATTGTTGCATGATAATACATTTAGTCTAAATACTGTCAAATCCTCCAAATGAAGAAAGTTAATGAGATTGCTTCAACTAAAATTCCACTGAAATCTTATAAACTCTAACACCTAATCACATTCACCTTCAAAAAGAAGTTGTACAACATTCCATATATCGAATCAGATTAAATTACAAAACTGGTACCTACCGGCTGAAATTGGCAACCACACAGATATTAAATTACCGACTGGTGCGTGGCACATCGCGTAACAGAAGTAGAGCCGCATCCGATGTTCATGAAAGAATGCCAATATCGCACATCTCCAGTTCAACTGCACCTTACGAATTCCAATGCAAGATAGCCACAAGTAGTAGTCAGTGGTTGATTTCATTCCCATCCAATTATTTTTCAATCAGCAGCAAAGGTTCTTGCAATGCACCACGGCAATCTAGGAAGCTTATGTGCATTAACAATACGAAAAAACGACGCACGAAAAACAAAAGCATAACGAAAGGAAAAATAATTGAGAGAATTGCTGTGGAAGCAAAAGCTTAAGAATATTACATCCACTTGAAGCCGCTCCACAAAATGTGATCTTAGTTAAAAGCTAAATCGAGTACGGAACGCACAAGGTTAAGTATTGCATACGTGCTTAGGGTGTTATAAGTAATATGCATGGCCTTAAAATGTTTTCGGCTTTTAAGCTTGTCAGACTGTGTTGGTTTGTCAGCTATTAATTGGACTTGATAAAAAGTGAATAGGGGCCCAAATAGCCGTACCGGTAAACGATGGTTTTGGGCTCGAATACTAAGAATCTTTAAGGGTTGGAAATATTCTCAACATACCAGGGCATGGAGTATCTGCGTACTCACCATATGATAAACTGGGGGTAAAATGAACACCCTAAGCATTTGTCATGTTTTCTTGCTCATAAAGCTGTCAGATTATTTTTCAATTGCTTAGAATTGAAGAAGGATGTTTATGCAATGTAACAAGTTGAAATATTGTGATGGAAATAGAATTTTATCAACAGTATTATTATTTTGAAATTTGCTTTCCACAGAGTCGATGTTCCAAACATGTGGGTAAAATGAACATGTAACGGGGGTAATATGAACATATACTTGGGGGTGAAATGAACATACAATGGGGGTAATATGAACACATACTGGGGGTAAAATGAACACATGCTGGGGGTAAAATGAACATGTAGTGGGGGTAAAATGAACACCATTCAAATTGAACGGGTTGTAGCATGATTCTCGACATCTGGTAGGTACATGATCAATGCATATTTCATAGATATTCTGAAATCTATGGAACGTTCAGCCGCGACCATTTGGATGGCTATCCATTACTGTCTTTGTATTTCCTCCGGAAAACTTTCGGTATCTGATATAAAATCCGGTAGTATTCGTCCTGCCATGGTGTTCATATTACCCCCATCTCTAGGGGTTCATTTTACCCCCAAAGAATCAACTTTTTCAAATAATTTGTTCTAAGAATTTAGAAGATAAAAATGCTTCCTATTTCCGTCTACTTATCATAAATACTTTAAAGTTGCACATCATCAACGCAGTTCAATAGATTTTTGATTATTTTAGTCATAAAAACCTTAAATTCCACGAGTGAAAATTTACATCATATAAGAAAACGGAGAGGCGTACTTTGTTTTTGTTTACTTTTACAACTTTTGACAGTTCAAGTTCGCGCTAGAGTTGTCGAAATAGCTCCTTTATCTGAGGATTAAGGATGGTTCTATGTTTTGCATAGATTTATAGCATATTTACCGTAAAACATAAACCTGTTCATTTTACCCCCCCTGTTCATTTTACCCACAGTTCCCCTACCGCTATTTTCTAAATTAAGGGTTGCTGAATCCATTGCTGTTTTATCAAAGCATAGCACGTCTAGTTTTTGAGATATTGACTGTTGAAAATGCAGAGTTTTACTATTTCAGCATATTTTCCTACTTGTATGGTAATTTAATCGCTTAATATGCCACAGAAGTCAAACTTCATGTATATAAAAATTATTATTATTGTATTTTGCCATATGAGAAAAACGAATAATTTTGTATGAAAACTGCAAGTATGCTGTCAAAATCAATTCAATACAAATTAAATTGTGCAACCAAATTATATCTAAAATGAAAATGAAAGTCGTATTGTGCTTTGCTTTGATAAATGGATTATTGGGAAAGTTGTGTATCGCACTTCGAAGGTCACCAAGCAGTGGTTCCTAATATGTTTCCAAGCAGATGGATCCATACCCAAAGTTCATCAAATGTACATTTACGCGACAAATTACACTGGTTTTTCTATCCAAATACAGATTTGCACTTGACTGCATCATTGCCACAATTAATTATAATCGAACTAGCCTATTTCAAATGGCTGACATACTTTTACAAATTTTTTACAAGCAAGTTTTCGTGAAACAAATAAAACAAACAAACAAGCAACCCTGCTGAGAGCACATGCTTTTGCAAAAACGTTTCGTTGGCGCGAAACCGATTCACTGCCTATTCTTGCCCACCAACGGCGAAAACAAAGGGTTTGACGTTTCCGCACTTCTGAAGTGCGGGGTCCAATAAACTGTCCAATATAACTGCGCAATATATTGCATGTTTGGTGGATTAGATCACAAAAAAAAATGATAAATCAAACTTTTAATTTCATATGAACATCAATAAAAAAAGTGTTTTGTAAAACGTTGATGACCTGTAGCTAAAAATTGTTACGTGCTGGAACGTTTCTGAGAACGACATCAAATAAAGCAAACTAGAGACACATGATTTGATCCTTGAGACATGCAAAAGCACCATTTTTGTTACGATGTTTAAAGAGATTATAAAACAAAGCCAAACTTTGAATTTTCAAGTGCACAAGACTGGAGAATCTGACAACAGTTCGCGTTGAAAATCAATCAAATTACTTGCTTGCTGGTGGTGACCAATGGGATAAATTTTCAACGCGGTGCGCTGTTTGGTTCTCAAGTCTTGTGCTCTTGAAAAATTGAGGTGTGGCTTCGTTCTATAATCACCTTAAGCATAAGTGGTCAATTAATAAAGAAGGCTCTCATTAGGAATATGTTCCTAGAACACTAAGCTGAGAAGCTGGCTCTGTCACAATTAGGAATATTGTTACGTCCTTAACAAGATGGTAAATATTAAAATTGAAATATGAAAAACAAACAACAATAGTGCCGACAAACACCTTGTTGCGTCCATCAGTGGTAAGTATAAATATCTAAATAATCTAAATAATAAATATTAATCTGAAATGACATTGTCTTCGATATGCTATAAGGTTCATTAGTGCTAAAGCTCCTTCTCAGGTTCATTTAAAAAAATATATTTTGAGTTCTCTGTAGAGCTTTCTTCCTGATAATACAACAGCTAGTCCATATTGGTGAAGTATACACATTTGCTTGAAGATCTTGTTTGGGAACTTGTTTTTAAGATAAAGTTTCGTTAGATTTAGCTTTAATGTCTTCTATGTGATTTTCATTCAATATCTTTTATTTGGCATGAGTCCTAGACACTGACATCTGACCAATTTATTGAAACTCTTCCCTGCGTTATGACATGCCGACCTGGAAGTTTCAAATGAAGAGCTTTTGGTTTATATGGGAATATTATAAGTGGAATCCTGAAGCAATATTTTAAATTCAATTAAAACCCCTTCTGGAACTTCATGATTCCCATCAAAATCCCAAAGATTTCCACCAATATCCCAAAGAATGCCCGGAATCAAAAAAAATCTACCGATATTCGAAAGGTGTATACCGGAACCTCAAATATTTCCTGAGGAATCGCAAAAATTAACGCAAGACACCAAAAGATTTTTACAAGAATTCTAAAAATTGTCATCGAAATTCTAGGAATTTGCACCACAAATTGCAGAAATCCTACCAAAATCTTGAAAATTTTAGATTTTTATAAACAGAATCCCACAGACTGCCAACCGCATCCCAAAAATGACTACCGAAATGCCAGAATTTTAACCCGCATAGGCCTGAGTAAAAGAAGGAAAAAAACTAAAACTATCACAACTCAGCGAATATCTAACGGATTTCAACTATTTGTTGTCACTATACTCGTACACATATCTAGTTTCTTAAAGTGGCCAAAGCATCTCGGGAATGTTCCTGTGGCCGAAGTTATTCCCGTGGGTCACTGGGTCAGAAACGATTAAATTGGATAATACGAATGACCATTTTCGGATGTCCAAGATGCCTTAAATATATTATAAAGTGGTCAATTTATTTCTAAACATCTGTGCCAAGTTTATGGAATCGCATTTTTGTGAACTATTATGTTTGATCTCTACTTTTCGATAATTGAAATGATTTAGTATCCATCAAATCTATAGCTGGTTCTTCTGCGCATTAAGTTTGAGTGGCCACATCCAGAACATTCTAAACGGTCCAAAACTCGTCATTTATAATGTTGAGAATCAGATCTTAATGATTTATGAAAATTAAAATGATTGTCATTACAAATAAATAAAAATAACTTTTTAACGCGACCTGACGCGGTGAACCATCGGAATAACTCCAGCCACAGGAATATTTCCAAGTTCCTCTGGCAACTTTTACGAGTATAATGACAAATAAATATTTGAATCATTTAAAATTTCGCTGAGCGGTGAAGATTTTAGTATTTTTCCTTTCACTAAAGCCTATACAAGTTAACCAGACTTTTAAAATTCCCACAATAATCTTTGTATCATAACGCCTGAACATCTAAGTTCCAAATTCTTCTCTACAATCAACACCAGAGTCTTAGAATTAACAGAAAATTCCCGGAAATGTCAGAATATCTTTCGGAATCTCAGAATTCTCATAGTATTCCCATGATTTTTACTCAAATGTAAATTATTATACTGTGCAATCACTCAGACAAAATTTACCTAAATATTAGGGGAACCTGGTCCAATTCGGACCTAGTAACAGTTTTTTGGCCATATCTTTTCAGCACGATGAACTGCATGAAAAGTTCTATGTTTTCGTGGAAGCCTGATTCAGCGCGCACACTTTTCGCTTAGAGAGTTTCGTGATAACTCCTACCAGGACATGCCTAGACATGTTTGAACAAAATTCTCCAGAAGGTCATGTTCTCCCCATGTTCTAATTCGGACCACCCTATATCTTATCGCTTTTACTATGGTGGTAATAAAATATCACTCAGATTTATTTGTTATCAGAGCTTAGTTTACTTCTTCTGTAAAAGCAAATATAAAAAATAAACTCAATGTGTGACAAACTTCAATTTAATTCGAGTCAGAACTAGCTCAAGTAAAATGTGAATTTCATTTTAAAAAAAATGGGTGAAATCCGAAGCTCGTTCAATATTGGGTACAGTCCAAACTCCTTAATTCGATTTTGAACTGCCATAGTTTATGGAAGATATCTTAGTAAAGAACACAGCTTTTTTAAAATTTCAAGCTTTATGTTATTTTGGCAAAATACATTCGAAAACGTAATTATAAATTTGAGAGTAGAAGAATTTCAACACATTGAAAGTTTCCGTAAAAATATCGAGTTAAATAGGTGAACTTGTATGGAAAACTGAAACAGATAGCATCGAGTCTCAGGACATCAAGTTGCAGAAGTATGGACTTAGATATAGGGGTCAAACTACGCTATATTGAAGGGAGTGCTCATTCTGTCAAGCTAGGGAACAAAAACACAGCATACCGAGTAAGGGAAAGTTGACTAGACTGTTCTCAGCACTCGGACACGTTTTTATATCGTACTGTCAATCTATTTTGGAAGCAGTTTGGCTGTAGTATTGATGGAGATGCTTTTCAAGTAGCTGACTTATTGATTCCTTTAGCTTTTGGTGATTTACCGTATTTCTTGAATATGTTCGAAGTAATTTTCATGATCGCAACACAAACAAAGGCACCACCGATCAATATACAACTTCTGTGATTGTCTACCAAGACGAGAAGACTTTCACGGGGTGGAGCACTTTGAATAGACTGAGTGCACGTTGCAAATCAAGAGGTCCGTATTGAACCACATCAAAAGGTCCGGATTGGACCAACACACATTTTGTGATATTCGAAATAGTTGAGCACAAACAGTGCATTGACATGTCAAAATCATATGGTCAGGTGAAAGCTTAGGCTTTGGGGATTCCATTATAAAATAACACAGAAATATTTGAGAATTATTGACGCTTACAGAATCTTGGAAATAATGCTAACAGACAGTACACTAGAGCACTTCAAAACAACAAACTAATATAAAAATCAAACGAAATATCTGAAAGGCGTCAAATGTATTGTGTTAGATACAAGCCTCAAGGTCTGTAGAAAAACGGTACACACGATCTCTACAGTAGCGCCAGTGTTGAGAAATGCTTGATGGTCCGAATTAGAACAGGGTCCGAATTGGACCAGGTTCCCCTAAGTTTTCTTTACGCAAAATTTATTAAAATACAGTGGGGGAAGTGTACTAGCGTGGTAAGTGGACCATTTGTCCATATATAGTATAAATACATGAATATTTTTAATGTTTTCGCATCATTGCTTCGTTTTAGGTTATATTCTCACGTTCACACTGTTACTACTGTGAAACCGACACTACACGTTAGTGCACAAGCAAACTTGTAAACTACGAAAATCCGTTGTGTCTCTGCCTGAATTCGAATGCTATTAGTTTCTTAAACACAAGGTGAATATTTCAGTTCTAATCCAATGAAATCACAATGAAAAATACATGTGATTTATATGGACAAATACAGATATTCTGAACATTGTACACTTCTCCGTTATTTTTTAATTGGATGGGGTAAATGGATCAAATATTATTATCATATATTGGAAAACTGCTTAAGCGATTTTGAATAAGTGATTTTCCTTTAATTTTCTTTCATTCCTAGCTCAAATGTGTCAACTAGACTAGAGAAATTTTTGATTATTCTACTCAGAAGTTATTAACAGTTTCTCCGGTATAAAAAAATAAATATCGCAAAATTCTAACAAAATTTTTGGTGGTTTATCAAAGCTAAAATACATAAATTCTCCAAATTGGAAGCATATTATCATACGTTATTTCACCATATCAATTGTTCCAGGCAGATGATACACGGGTAAAAATGCGGCACTCTAAAACAGGAGAAAGAGTCATGATTTCGGGAGGAAGGTGTGTTTTCATGTTATGAAAATACACCATGACCAAAAGTCATGAAATCATGAAGCATTTTACCGTAAAGCCAGCTGTACGTTACGTTTTCAATTTTTAGCGAAGAAAAATGTCAATTGAAATCCTCAAATCACGAAACATGTATGCTGGAATCATGAATGAAATTCATGGAAACATAAGCACTTTTCATGAATTTAGTCATCTGTCATTTATGATTCCTATTTTTGATACGAAAAGTGGCAATTTCGGTCATGAAATCATGACGCAGGATCTGATATCATGAACACAGGTCATGAAAACATAAACACTTTTCATGTATTCATATGCCTGTCATTTATGATTCCAATTTTGGTGCTGAAAAGTGGCAAGTTGAGTCATGAAATCATAAAGCAGGATCCCTGAATCATGAACTCATTTCATGAAAACGAAACATTATACGTCAATGAAGATCCCAGTTTATATTTGCCATTGGTAAACAAAAAATATTAAAATTACCATTGTTACTGCTTTTGTGCCGGTAGTTTTGTAATAAACTGTGAAAACATTCCACAAATGTCAACCTAACGAGTGTAACATCTTTAGCAGGAATGCAAAAATTCGGTGGTTAGGTTTGTACGCAAAATGTTGTTTCGAACATCAATTGAATTGGCAAATGATCCCTGGGCTGGTGGATTGCATGAGTGATGGAATACTCATTAACGACTCTGCGGATTTGAAAAGTGGAACTAGAACATCCGGCCGCCTGTGAGCTGCTCTGTTATAGGACGTAGGGACGCGACAAAACGTGGAGCAATATAAAAGGAAACGAAGGCAGCAAACCCGCCTATTCCGGAACAAAAAGCGTCGCATGGAAGTAGCGGAATGTGACGAAATGGAGCAGCTGCATCGTTCATAAGAAACACGAAAGTTCTACGAGAAGCTTAACACATCCCGAAAAGGCTTTGTGCAGCGAGCCGAAATATGTAGGGATTTGACGGACGGACGTGAGGTGATTGAAAGGTGAAAGCAGCTCTACGATGAACACCTGAATGGCACGAAGAACACAGGCGCAGAGGGTCACGACAGCGGAGGAAGTGACTACATCAGTACGGCGGATGAAGGAGATCAACCTGTTCCCAGGGAAGTTAAGGATGCCATTAACCAGCTCAAGAACAACAAGGCAGCTGGTAAGGATGGTATTGGAGCTGAACTCATCAACTGACTGACAGTTGAGGAAATAATCCACCGGTAGATAGTGTTTTCAGCACCAACCAGGGATTTCCCAAACCCACCAAGAACGGATGGCCCAAAAATTGTAGCAGACGGCGTGACCCTTTCAAACCCGACAGTTTAATTTTGTCCAAAGAAGTTTTAACTTGTTGATTTATATATCGAGCCCTGAAGATGGTCCAATAGCCGGACCGAAACGTCGGCGATGATTAGAAATTAGTCAACGCAATTAATTAGACTGAAAGCCGAAACTCCGAAAATATCTATCAAATAATATAACTTTATTGTTTGCCAAAAATATACATAGGGTAGAAGCACCGGTTTTGGTCATACGCCAGTTGTAGCCATAGTGGATTATACACCGTTTTACATAGGCAATCAGCATGAAACCTTTTGTGTTCAGTAGATCACATTCATATGATAGAGCTACATGCATTTCTCGTGCATATTGATTCAACACATAAGATAAACAATTCATTTTCCTTATAATTTTAACTCTCATACACCTAATTTGGCCACTCTCATGAGAAATCAATGCAATTGGCCAATTTAGGAACCGAAGTTAAATCTATGGCCGAAACTGGTTCCGTTGGCCTATATTGACCAACGGGATTTTCAAAGCGAAAATATGGTATTAGCTCAGTTTTGATATTTTACACATATAATATGAATTGAAAGCTTGCATTTGACGTATTTGTAGTATAAATACGGCTTCCCGTTTAATTTGTATTGACATTTTCTCTTAGGCTGGCCAAAACCGGTACTTTTACCCTAGTTTATTTTCAATACAGCAATTCTATTTTGTTCTACCAGCATCTAACACAGGATGGCATCTGGTAGAATGATATCGATCCTACAGAAAAAGCTGGTAATGTTCTTGAAGTGAATTTTTTGATCCAAAGTGAAAAAAGTGTATTAATAAAAACTCGTTTTCGATGGTAAAGAAAACTGACGGTTTTTTTTTCTTCCACCTCATTACTTGCGTTGGCGACATCAGATATCCAACGCATACTTTGTCTCTGGATCATGTTACCTCTATTGAGAATTGTGTTTGATCCTTCGACCTTGACGCTTGCTCTTGCGGGGGCCGGCGATGAGGGCAGGATCAAACATGTCGCGCGTCGATCGAGTAAAGTGAAAAAGTGCCGCTTTCGATTAGTTCTTTTTGATCTTCCGACGTTGACGCTTGCTCCTGGGCAGTGCGTCAAGAAAGCCCGAGCAGTCGTCAGTTGTTTTCCCTCACGGGTTGCACGCCTATTTTCTCTGAATGCTTTTATATAGCCTATTAAACGAGTGAAGTTCAAAGAGGATTGTTGCTGCTCAAGGATGACGGATCAATTGGTGAGCTCGTTTTATGCTACTGTTTCTAATCTATAAAATATGTATGATTGCACCCTTAATCGTTACTACGGTGAGACGTAAATATGATTTTTCAAAAAAAATATGAATGGTTCGTCACTGTGAGTGTCGACATAAACTCTGATTCATAAATTCTTTATGTCTAATTTTTTTTTTATTCAAAACACTTTCTTCTTTTTACCTTTATTTTTGTAATTAAAAAAAACTTTGAATGGTTCGACACTTCAAGTGTAGACTTCCAAAAGGTTCACTTTATTCAACAAACTTTGAAACGTTCGTCACATCAAGTGTCGGCATATTTTTTCTCTACATAGATGTTGTTCATATCAAATGAAAATATTATATTTACATATAAGCATGTTTATATCTCACAAATAATTATTTATCATGGTCTAATCGCTTATCAAAGTGAATCCTGTGACCAAACGATCCTTCCCATTAATAAACATCCCTCCCAGTAACCTTTGTGGAGATGCAGAGGCAAACACGGTCTCCAAATAGCAAAGGTTACACACTAACATTCCTTCCCCCAATCCCACCTGACTGCAAGGACGTGGCCGGCGCCGTTATTGACCATGTATAAAAAGAGGCACTGAATTATGCACACTGAAAAAGATTATGGCCAATCCCAGCCGATCTTCTTGTTGATTCTTTGTGCATTTTCACTGACTTCGGTCAATCACGGAATAGCAACCATTGATATGTGCAGTCAGTCTAAGCTAAGCTAGCTAAGGATCATGTTACCTCTATTGAATACTACTTTTAAAAGAGTATGCTTTGAAATGCATGCATTACACATACTTTAATTTTTTCACCAACTTCAGCTAAACGGGATTACTGAAAATGAAACAGCTGATATCTTGGTAAACTGTAATATTGTGTCTCGGCACTTATTCGGCGTGTAAGTCGTCAATCCCAATTTAATAATAATAGCTCAGATTCTGTATTTAAAGAAAAATGTTCAATTGGTGAGTCTAGGGGCCTTCCTTAGCCTGGTGGTAAAGTCTGTGACTACAAAACAAAGCTAAGTTAAAGGTGTCTGAGTTCGATTCCCGATTACGATCTTTTCGTAAAGGAAATTTCCTTGACTTACCACAAAGGAAGCTCTCAGTTTATAATTGTGAAAGTTTTAGCTAATATTATCCCCAATAAATCCGTTTCTTTTCAGCATCAAACGCGGTAATATAGCGTCTAGCGTCCGTTGTTCTTTTTTTTTTAAGATAAATCATCTCGGAATCCAAACATGGCCATCACAATGACCGACTTATGTCCTTACTCACGATTTCAAAGATACTAAACTGAATAAATAATGAACGAACAAACATGTGTTCTTATTTGAAGCTTTCTGTCAGTGCATTGTTGTTTGTCTTTTTGAAGCTGTTACCTTAAAATAATGTTCTTCTACGAAAGACATATTTTTCAAATGATAAAAGATACATTATGTACACAAAAATGTATCAATTGAAAGCGCTCTTACTTACCTGAACTTTATATGGTTGATATTCCGTTGAAAAAAAGTACAAAACCATTTGAAAGTACTTCAGGTTTTAATCACCAAACATTAGCTGAGCACAACAACAGTGAACACAGAGAATTTCACCATTTAAAGTTGACTGCAATATTAATCATCTGCATACTGGATTTCGTAGTATGTTACGTTTTTTCACATCACATGTACGATTTCTTCGTAATCTGCTCTCCGATTCTGCCTGTAACCCGGCAAATGCACATAGAAATTCTCAGTATGATTTTTTTCTTTGTATCTAACTACCAGAACATCAAAAACATTTTATTAAATTCTTCTTATACACTTCCAACTTAATCCGGATATTCTTTATTGGCACTTAAATCATACATATATGTTTTAATGACAATCGTACTGCGTTGTACATACGCTACATAAGACTCTTTATTTCGTTTACCGAATAACAAATCTTTTTGGTAAATGAAGATAATTGTAGTATTCACTAAACATATGCACACTTTACACCAAACGAACTATTTATTCCTCGGTGACACACCTAGTAGATTCCTCACATGCCAGATGAATCTTGTGACCATTCTCTTCTTGTTAGCATCATTCACACAGTTCACTGTGCTTTCTCCACACTTCCCCTTTTTTAACTATTCTGCCGAACAACACACTTTCTTCTGCCTCCAGGCATTTATCACCTTCTGCCTCCAGGCATTTATCACCTTACGCAGCATATCTCTTTCGAAACAGGTCAAATCTCATCCCAAAAGCGTAGACGGCGAAAACCTAAAAACACCTGTTCTCACAAAGACCTCGACAACATAAAACACTAAGGTATTCAAACATTCCACGAAAGCCGGTGACCACTCTATATTTAGTTGCTCCTTGATGTATTCGATACACTGAGTATCTTCTATATATCATAGAAAGACCAATCACATTTGTCAACTACGCAACCAATCATACGACGTACAGGATGCTTTAGTTAAAAGTTTATTTCACAGTTTTTTTTTTGTCGCAAAGCATCCACACTATAAACGCGAAAGCAACTGACGTAGGTTTCACGACGTTAACCGTTTCGTAGCTCAACCCAGACTAAAGGTTTGCACTTAATCCTGCGGTGGCATCTGAAAACCAGTTCTTTGCTCTCACCAAATAAAACCAGCAACGCGTGGTGACTTCAGGTACATTCATCGTCGCTGGACACCTGGCAGTGAAGCCATATAATCAAAGTGCACTAAAGTTCTGGAACTTGGTGCAAACTAGATATATAGTTAAAAAAAAAAAAAACAATACTATTCACAAGTACAATTGATTAGTTTTCATAAGGACACTAATTTTAGTAAAATGATTTAAGGATGTTTTGGCTTGAGTGAAATACTAGCAACCATGTCCAGGTGCCTTGGGCGCGACTCACGAGAGCTTAACGCGAGAGAATAGATCCCACACGTTTGCGGGTTGAGTTGGGTGGGCATGAATAACAACATTTTTCGAGACCAAAGAGACACCATGGTGCACTAGTACAGAGAAACAAACCGGTTTTTGTGCAACTTTCTTCTCTTTGGCTTCATAAATGGCGCGACGTGTTCGTTGCGCGTTTATGCTCTTTTGTTTACCTTTGTAGTCTCGATGTGTTCATTAGGCTTGGACACCTGTGTCAAAAGCTATACGTTTGTAGTGGTAGTCTGTACAGGTCGACCAGAAACATGGAAATGAATAATGCGAATACATGTTTGCAATTTTATTTCATATTACCATAGGTGCAGTATTTCTCAGAAAGAACTGTTCATATGGTCAGATAATAATTTTAAATCAGTTTATTAAGATGGAACAGCTTGGGATCCAACTTCCAATATTACACCTGAACTTACTAATCTTGGGAAGTAAGCATCCAGCAATACAGTGAACTTTTTTATCTTGGCTCTGTGCACTAACGAAAAGCTTAAAATAAGAAGAACAGGAACGTTGGCGTACTACTTTTCAGCTTAGTGCAGTTGAAAACGGAAGTAGGGGCAAAAGTCAGCCATTGTGATGACCATCTTTGGATTCCGAGATGTTTCACCTTAAGCATTTCTTAACATGATGGTTGGATTTTAAAACAGATAAAATAATGTTAGTATTTGATGCAATTTTTCGTACAAAAATCTAAAAAGTTATCACTGTGTCGGATACCATGGTAATCAGTGCTGTTAAATGTCATAAATATAACGTAACTTGGACAATTGAATATTGCGAATATCTTCCATCCCTGCACGGTGGCGCATGGTCGGACAAAACCTTAAAAATTCATGTTCTAAAAATCACTTGGTAATATTTTCTATAGACTTCTATAGCATTGAGTGACGATTACTCAAAATTAAAGATTGATCTGTTTTGTTTTCGATTTTTGACAGCATCGTAAGTGCGAAAAAAGTTAGCAATTTAGGCAAGCAATTAGGTTGTTATTTGTAGCAAAAAATGTTTTTTGAAATCTTTCCCCAAAAATTTTGAAAATTTTTCAAAACTTCGTCCGTTTTATGTGAAGTGTTCCGTCATTCACTATGAAGCAGTAAATCATCCGCTCTGTCGTGCAATAGTTTTTCTTGCCCCTCTTTGCCCCTAGAGGTGAAAATTCCATTTGTTTTTTCACTATAATTTACCAATTTCATCATTCATGTCTGTGCTAATGTGCAAAAACACGATTAAAACTTAACTGAAATTACTACAAGGAACGTAAATATATATCTCCAATTTAGGTTTTTACGCAATTTTTTGCTTTACAATCATTTTTTTTATGATAATAGCCTTTTATTCGATTGGATGAAAAAAACTTAGACAAATTTCACTAGAAAATCGAGTTTTCAATTTGACAGTTAGTTCCAACGAGATGATATCAGGAATCCAGGATAGTTAATAGTTTACCATTATCAAGCGATTTGGGACGTATTAGAGGTTTTGTCAGACCTTTGTATGAAGGCCCTCCAATGTGCCCGAGAAAAAAGCAATCGATTTTTTTTCCTGGTGTCCATTTCTGAATTACTATCGGTTGTCCATATTTGCTGATGTTTGATTCCGCATGAAATGATACTATATGCATTTCAATTTATCCGAAATTTTTAATTAAACAGCACTGGAGGTAACACAAGCTAGGTGTTTCAGAAACCAATGTTCGAGAAGCATAACACAATGTCATTGAACTCAATTAACAATTTCATTGAAAAATAAAAAATGGATTGCGCAAGTCTGATTAAAACAACCATAAGAACTGCGACAAAAGTAGGCATTGAGTAAATAAAATACCAAGATTGCAATTTATTGCAGTATGGGAGGACAATAAAATTTCTAAAAATCACTAAGAACTCAAAAGTGCTTATTTGAGGCTGAAACGTTGTACTACTCATATCACATATCGGACGAATGGTCAGAAAATAATCCTGATAGAAATTTCATTGATACTACATCACGAGGCTGATATGCAATCTCAATGTGACTGTTATGCGGTTACAATTGCCAATGTGACAAAACAACTTGGTATTTTTTTTCTAATTTTCTAGAACAATCTCACAGATTTCAGTAAGTTGATCGAAAGTATTTATCATTTGATGACTCTCCCCGGTATTAACTTAAAATCGTACAAAATGTCGATCGTGACAAATATGCAGTTATGGGCAGTTTACGCTCAACGCAATTTCTCAGTTGTCATCTTATTAATTTAGATGAAATTCGATAGGTAATAAGTTCACGTTATGTCTCAGTCACAAACGAAAAGTCAGCATCATTCTATTAAACGCTGCTGAGAAATTGTGGTGGGAGGAAAGTGGGTGTCATCGTCTTATTGGAGACTGACTGTAAATAAGAAACATTCATACTTTTGATGACTTACAATAGTAGCACTATTTTTGGAATTACTGTGGTTCATCCGAAACAACATGTGTCCCTAGAACCAATACAGCAGATAAACGAAAATCATCGAATAGAAAATGAACGTCAACATAGACACCAGTAGGGAGAGGAACCGGTTTCGAAAGTTTGGACAAAGTGGTTGACTGACGACAGTGCAACATCTAGATCGTTTGCGGCCCCAGCAGAGCTTTAACGATTGAAAGTTCATTCCTGCACTGGGCACAGAAATCGCGACAGGTTCACAAATATTGAGGGCACAACGGACTACCTACGCAAGTAGAATGTGTGTTCTGTTGTCCCGTGCTTTGAAATCCAATGAATGAATCAGATTTATGAATAAAATTAAATGTTTCTTCAGGCTATGGTTGTTTAAGTTGGGTTATGCCGAATTTGGAACATTGAAAAACTTGCTCAGAAGTTCAACAGTGTGCACAATTTTAATAAACGGTCTCAACTCTAATTTAAAATCAAGCTACTCAGGATGTTGAAAGCATTCTTAATCAAGAGAACTATTTTGGCTATTCTTGGGGGACTAATTAGGATGAATTTTGAACTATTATTTAAAAAAAATCTAAAATACGTAAAGCCAATGACCATCAAGAAACTTCCAGAAAGTATCCTAACATTCATGGTCGATGTATTTAAACTATTTTTTACATTGGCACATTCTCCTAAAAACTGAAAAAAATACCAAAGCCACTTTTACATCAACGAAAATTCAACTTTTGGCAATGAAGAGATTAATTTTCGAAATGGACATTCGACAACTCATCACACAAATCTGAACACTATTCAACTGTTTTTTATTATTATTAAGCATACGATACTGTTTGTGGTGATTTGATAAGATTGTACAATTTAAAACCTTTAATTTTTCAACAAACATTATTATAATAATTCGAAAGTAATCTCCAAATCGTATGCTTCGGGTTATTTATCCCAGATAGTCATAGCGGTAAACGCGCAGCTGTTCAGCAAAACTTAGCTGAGGATCGTGGGTTCGTATCCAACCGGTCGAAGATTTTTTCGTTAAAAAAGCTCTCAGTTGATAACTGTGGAAATGCTCATAAGAACACTAAGCTGAAGAGCGGGTTCTGTCTCAGTTGGGACGTAACGCCAGAAAGAAGAAGGGTTATTATCAGAATTCCAAATATGTCTATATGGTGTACTTTTCTCGCCCCATAATTGTTATTATTTTCACACCTGAGTCATCTCAAGGATGTCAAAAATCTTTGTTTCCGGATGACACAGGCCTTTCTGTCAAATACTGTGTATCATTAGAATGATGTAAATTTTGGCTTTCCTATGCTCAAACGGTTTTTATAATGGTTAATAGCATCTTCCCAAATTTTGAAGTGATTCGGAAGAAGTTTGACTGGGCACACACCATTTGAAGTTCATATGAAGATTACTATGGAAAACGCCAACCTTTTGTGTTCAGCTCTCTATCTCGTCGTCATAATATTTTATGGAAAAGTAAATAAATTCTAGTCATGTGAAATCCTATCAGCTACAACTTTGCCGAAGACCACATTTCGATTGGACGTCAGGATAAATTGCTATTCATAATCATAAAGTGGGAACCACTCCATATATCGATGCGAAAATGTATCACTATGATTCTATATTTGTAGGGTAAATTATGTATTTTGGACAGGCTAAGGATATGTCTGGAAACGGTGATCGATTAACCGCACAGATACTAATATTTTATTACGTAATGTTACTTATATGCTTAATGTCCTATTGTATTTTGAGTTTCTGGGAAGAAAAAGCTTACAAACTATAGTATTAGCTCCCAAAATAGCGTTTTTTGGTGGCCTGTCTGATATACATTTCGGACACCTAATATACATTTTGGACACCCGCATGTGAATATAATTTGGACAGGGGCGTTATCTCAATATCCATACAATGGTTTCATAAAAAGACGATCATAACATAAAATGTTAAGAGTTAACAAGTGACTTAAACATTTTTTCGCTTATTGGATGTTTATATTAATGATAATCAGTAATTTCATTTAATGCAAGCAAATATCACCAGATTCACGAAAAAACGCCTGCAAGTATGCATGCATGGTACACTCCAGTGTGTTTCATCAGATGGCCAAATTATATCAACTGAACAAAAACCATAATCTATTTTGGACATCACCTGATCTATGCCTCATATACTCATGTTAAGATTTTAGATGAACTTAGCTTAAATTTTGGACATATTTTATCATGTTGCCACCTTTAAACTTCTTATGAATGTCAATTCTGAGCGCTATTATTGCATTTAATGTATGTTCTTGAAATGCACATGCTCTTGCATTCGTAGGTTTCACAGGTGTTCTGTTGATGCAATTTACAATTTTGATATTTTTGAAGCCAATTTGTAATTGTTATGAAAATGGTCATCATTAATAAGTAGCATAGTGTATTAATAATGCAATACATGATTTCCCGTACATATATTCCTCGCCATCTCATTGAAAATGAGCATAGAACGACTAGCCTGTCCAAATTATATGCATGTCCAAATTATATAAGTTACCCTAGTGCACAACCCGATAAATTTTCAGCTTCATCGGTTCACTTTAACTCGAGATTTGTTTCACAAAATTTTGATGATTATTGTTAGAGTGAGTGAAAGATAGGGAAAATAACACGGTCTCCCGTGTCCCCTTAACCAACTGCTCGGCAAGCAACAGTGGTGCTCCTGGCGGGTAGAATAGATCAAAGTAATCCAGGCTACTAAGTTCTACAGCAAAAAAGCAGTGTTGCTCTGAAAGTAATTGAATGATTATCTCAGCATGATTTAGACTTTGTTATCAATGATAACAAATTAACTTTACGTCCAATCAAAATGTGGTCTTCAGAAAAGTTGTAGCTGGGAAGAATTCATATGAGAAGAGTATGTTCACTTTTCCAAAGATTATTATTACGAGCAGTTAGAGGATTGAACACCAAAGGTTTGCCTTTTCCATAGTAATTCCCATATAAACTTCAAATGGCGTGTGCACAACCAAATTTCTTCCAAATCACTTCAAATTTTGGGAGAATGATTATTATCAAAATTGACATCGTTTAAGCATACACACTTGGAAAAAACTACCGACTTCGGTTATTCATTTACCGAAATCTCAACAGCTGAAGGGTCGGTTATGAGTTCGGTAATCAACAAAATTACCGATCGATCGGTAATTAGGATAAGCAGGACCAACTGTCAAAATTGCTGGTTGATCGGTAAATTTTACCGAATCAATTGAGCTTGGAATGTAATTCAATTTACCGAAAATCTGTAATTTTCAAATCAATATTGATCCCTAAAATTACCGAAAAACTGTAATTTTTCAAGCCACAGAAATGTTTGTGATATTTTTAAATATATAGGCAATATAAAAAAGACATGATATTCTGTTGAGACGGCCAAATTTTTATTTTTCACTTAAAGATACGGTTCAATAAATTCGCACTTATTAGAAACGCGAATGCACAAATTTCGTTCCGGTTGTAGTCAATCTGCTGGTGCTTGTAAACCTGCGATGAACAAAAAGAAATCTTTGTCGGAGGGGTTTGACGGCACATTGAAGACATTGAAACATTGTACAAATATGCTAAATGCCTAGCCAAACCCAGTTCTCAAGCCACCTCCAACGGGAATAACTATCGGAACTCAGCAGACCGCAAACAGAACCGCATCCAACAAACAGACCGCACATCCATCAAATTTCCTCGCCCTACTAGCGACGGGGGCTTCTTACGAATGCGATCATCCTCCTCTCGAACATATTTCAGCTCTTGCTCCATTTGAAATTACACTTTCCTCACTTTAAATTTTTGGAAATGACTTCCTCACTACAGGATTTGCAGTCAGTTGAAAAACTGATTATGGCGGATTTGACAGTTCGTGCTGCTACGTTACCGAACTCGGTAATCAGCGCTTTGTTTACCGAAAAGTCAGCTTTATAATGCTAATTTATTCGGCTAACTCAGTCTTAATGTTTTACAACGATATTTATTTAATTCTGCCCGACGTTTCGGCCACGGATTTTGGCCTTTTTCAACCAGGACAAAACGATAGACAATTTTACCCTTGAAAAAGGCCAAAATCCGTGGCCAAAACGTCGGGCAGAATTAAATAAATATCGTTGTAAAACATTAAGACTGAGATAGCCGAATAAATTAGCATCATCAAGTACCAGTCGACCCTTCCAACTACAATAGTCAGCTTTATATTTCACCGACTTCCGTGCTTTGACTCATTTACTGATTTGCCTGTGAAAATTTTTACCGTATTCGTCAAATCTTAATAGAATCACCGAAAGACGGCAATTTTATTCACAGCCTTCGGTAAACAGGCTGTTGTTTACCGAAACATCTGTAATCAAATCTGTAAAAAAATCACCGAACTCAGAGAGTCTGTTTAAGTGTGTACACACTCAAACAGAGTGTGAGAGTTTGGTAAATAAATTAACCGAAACAGATCTGTAATTCACAGAATTACCGAAGTTTCGGTAATCTATGAGTTTTTGACAGCACATTAGAAATGAAATTACCGGTCTCCGGTTATTTCTCATTGAGCTGTCAAAAAAATTACCGAACCTTCTGTGAATTTACAGCGTTGCCGAAAATGGTAAAAAAAATAACTGAAGCTTCGGTAAACTATGGGTCGAATTACCGAAATCAGTAATTCAGTTGAGTGACAGCGTCAAATTATTTATGTTTTTTTTTTTCTGTCGTCGTAGTTTGTTGGTGGAGTGTATGCAGTTATTTCGATACAAAATGTGTTTTAGGGATCTAAGGATTTACTGAACATTGAAAAACGATAGAGGTGAGAGAAAGATTGCTCAACAAATCATTCATATACGAACTAACATAATTATTTGCGACGAGTTCCCGTAACATTTCACCATGGTTTGATTTATGCTGCTAGATCCCAGATTGTAATCCTTTTTATAGTACAAAATAAAGGTGAAGCATTGTGAAATATAGATCTACATTGTCTTTTTCCCTAACAAAAATGTGTTATTTCGGAGGAAAAATCCAGTGCACCGATATTACAGATCTTCGGTGAGCGATTACTGAACACTCGGTAGTTTTGACAGCTGAGGTCTTGAGCGCAAATTACCGATTGGTCAGTAATCTATTCGTTTACCGACTTGATTACCGATCATTCAGCTGTTGAGATTTCGGTTATGAGATTACCGAATTCGGTAATTTGATCTAAGTGTGTAGGGGAGCAGAAACTTCAAAATTTGCATCAGTCCAGTCTGTATCATTTGTAGTAGACTGCAATAGAAATTTGGATTTTTTTTTCTTTTTTTTTTTAATTTCTCCTAAAGCATGAGCATGAGCATGAACATGATTGACCGCCTGCAGATGCTACTCCGTTATTGCAAGAACAGCTGTACTTACACAGGGAACCAACAGACACTACTCGGGATCAGTAGCATCTTCAATGTGTAAGTACTGGTGTATAACAAACAATAACGACGCCGGCTGCATCCGAGTGCAGGTCAATTTAGGGATGGGGGGGAAATGTTGACGTGTTACTTGCTTTATGGAAGCCGAGGAGTCCTCAGCACTTCCACAAGTAGACACTGGGAGTTTGGATATGGGAAAGGTTTGGGTAAAGGATTCATTTTGGTAAACGATAATAGAGCTGCTACGGCAAATGAAATGTTATATGTTGTTGACAAAATGTTAATAAAAGTTAGTTTTTCTAAATTAGGATGATAGTGTTTTCTAACATAGAACACCTAGATAAAAAAATAGTGTAATCTTTTCAATGATGCTCATTAAAAAATGACTTGCTAGGCGAATTATGTCTCACGTTTCAGTCGGTGTACAGATCTGCCCTACAATAAAGCTCTGGTTTGTTGTCATTTTGCCGTCCACGTTGTCTTGGCCCTAATTGTTTGCACTCTTAGCATCATTCAGATGTTCATCGAGGTGCTGCTTCCACCTTTCGATCACACTCACACTTCACTTCCTCCAGGTAACGTTATTTCCCCAAAGATGCGAGTCTACTGTTGTAAGAATGTGACTACATTTCTCGTCAAACCAATCGTTTGATTTCTGCTCTCATTGCACTCTAGCAGACCTCAAAAGGAGCTTCATCAAGCTCACACTCCTTTCTTGAAATGCAGCCTCGAGTTACTGTGCGTGTGCAGGGGCGACTTCCGGTTTCTTCAGTCGTTCCAGGTCAACCTATTTAAAACACGGGCCGAATCGCAGAAATAATCTTGTGTGAATTGGCGCCAACTGGAGAAATATGAAATATTCCACTGGTTTGATCAATGGTACAATAGACAGCATTGATTCTCTTTGTACACGCTTCATCGCTAGCGACCAGGCCGCCATCGGCACCCATCATTAGAATTCCAATTTTATGTCACTGATCGCTAGTATATGCTAAAACTCAAAGGTGGTCCTTTCGGTTTTCGAAAATTGATGGACCCCTCGTACGCTAGCCATTAAACAGTTTGCGAAAAAGCCCATTTTGTATAAATCTTAGGTATTTCTTCACGTGATATGTCTCATAATTCCCTTTGAACACATAGCAAGCTTAGTGACATCGTATAGAGGAAGGATAAAGCTTTCATCTGACTCTAAAAAATCTTGAACGCCATCTTGAATTGTGTTAGAAAAAAACATTTTTCACCATTAGCGCACCGGTCGTTTAGACTGCTGAGGTCACCATCAGAAAGCTGAGAAAAAATAAGTAAGATAGGCTACAAGAACTAAGTGAGCAATGGTATTTACCCTATGAAATGAACGATGTTCTAAATCATGTTCTACGATTTTGACGTATATGGCGAGTACAATCAATGAAAACAACACTCAAGTCGAGTGAAGAATAAGAGCATTAATTTAAGTGAAAAAATCTTGGATTATGACGTCATCTTGATTTTAAGTACCGTAATTTCGGGTGAAATTGATCATTTTTCATTGTTTTCCTTGTCTGTTTTATATAATGTTGACAATGCCAAACAAGTAAGTGTGTGAAAACAAGTACGACGGTGTTCTTCATAGGCTGGTGTACCGAAATTGTCTAACAAATTTGATTTTAATGCTAAAAATCATCTCTAAAATAAAAAATCGTGGGATTTTGTTTCGGGGTGAAATTGATCACTTGTCAATACGATTATTGTTAGTTTTCAAATCAACTCTACATGATAAATTTGAGCTCCCTGAATCCGAATATGTTTGCCAAATTCAAAACAATACAATATTCATAGAAATAATGGATGAATAAATTCAAAGAATAACGCAGAAAACGCCTAAATGTAGGCAATTTTCCAAGGAATTTCCTGATATCAAACATAAACGCAATTATTTCAAACGAATGAGCAAATTGGTACGAGTTTTGATGATGAAATCTGGTTTGGGAATATATTTTAGGTATCCTTACAAACTTTCAGGCTTATATAGTGTTCAAAACCTTGTTTAGAACAAGAAGTTTACGGATGTTTGTCAATACTGCACCATACATGCTTTTGAAATTTTACATTATTTTCATAGAAAAAAACATTCTTTAACATAAAAAACATCACAGCACACAATTTGACAATAGTTCCGACAAACAACGTTCATTCACTGCAGGTTACATTGATATTTGTGCTCCATTAGGAAGAAATTAAATCGTGTGACACGGTGATCAATTTCACCCTGCTGATCAATTTGACCCGAATTTACGGTAGTAGTAGTTTTTCAACTTGTTAGCACTCAACATCTTGAATTTCGAGGCTACCACTAAAACGGATTACGCATACTCTTATTCTTCTTATTCCTGGCGTTACGTCCCTACCGATCCTGTTACTCAGCTTAATTAGCTATAAAAACACGTTATTATATAGGAATTTTCTTTTCTAATGCGTTTTTATAATACAATGATTCTTTGACATGGGGAAATCGGCAAACAGACGCCTGAGAAAGTAACTCAGGCAGTGTGGGGATGCCGCACCAACGACGACCCACTAAAACCAGCCCATGCACTGTACTTAAGCAATTCTTGTTGAATTGCTCAAGTGATGTACAGTGCATCGACATTACCCTTTGCCTCAGACCCTTATCTCCCCGGAACCACCTTACGGTATTTCTTCGAGGAGCTCCTCTGTCGTTTAGCAGGAGATAAGTGGACGCTTGAGAGCTAATAACGCTTGGGTGATAAACATGTCCTGCACTGTTCTTAGAAAACAAATTGTAATTTGTCTGTGTCTTAAGGACCTCTAGTGTCTTTACATTAGACCTTTAATACGGCCCGCGAAGCCGTCAGGCTTCCTAGCCTAATTGTTTGGAATATTCACCGTCCATCTTTGGACGAATCCTCAGGCCATATGCCTTAATCGCCAAGGATGATTTCCCCTCTCGGCCATCCAAAGTGGCCATGCCGAGGCCGGCCCATAGCGCCTAAGAGGGAAGACGTCTGCATCCCATCGTCCAGCAACCTCCGCTGGCCCGGCAACGGACCAGTGTACCCGTCCGTACATCCGCCCGCTTCGTCATTCCAGCGAGAGTTCCGGCCGCACAGCATGATTGCACAGTGATTTTTTTGCCGATTTTGTGATCGAAATAGAATAGCGTCTAAACTGTTGGTTTTAGTGAAAAAGTTTGTTCAGAGAAGTTTCTTGATTTGTAAAAGCGCTTCTTTTGATAGGGTCGATGTACCAATAGCCGCATAGTTAAGAACAAAAAATCGTATAAAATCGAAAAATAACGCTATCGTCACTATCTTTTCATCATGTGAAAGCTTTTTATCTTGGTTTTGTGGGAAAAATATGAAAACTACAAAAACTCAAGCGTTTGCATTTATTATCGCGTGTTCCACTATAGAAATACATGTGCCTATAGTAGCACTATTTCTAATTTCTGTTCCTATAGTAGCACTAGCATCACGGCGTTGGCAAAATACTAATCAGAACCATATTTTTACAAATCTTTTATATTTTTCCTTCAAAGTATGGATCAAAAGCTTTCGTTTGATGAAAAAAAGTTTGTAATTTATTAAATATTTCGTATAATAAAAAAAAGTTTCTCTCGGTAGTGCTACTATAGGAACAATAGGTTTACTATAGGCGCAAGGGAGCTCAAATTTTAAGCAAAACTAATTATTTCGATCATTTTTTGTTCGAAATCAAGCTGTGTATCAATGGTACTTAGATAAATAGCTCCTAAACTTCATGTCAAAAAATGTTTTGAAAAGGTTTGTAGCAAAATGACCGTAAAAAGCCACTAGTGCGACTATAGGGGACTGTCCACTAAGGGAACACCGACCCTACTTGCGGCCAGGTGATTAAATCACCTAAAAGTGAGATAAAAAAAATATTTTTTTTACCTGTTCGAGATAGACGGTCGGTGTCTTCAGCAAAGTTGTAGCACATGTTAATTCAAGACACTTTGTCTAAGACACCAAATTTCTATCTCTTATACATTACAAGATATGTAATTTTATCTTAAAATGACCCTTAAAAACCAAAATTTTAGTATAACTTTTTTCTACAATTTTTGACATTTTTTGTGTCTTCTACGAAATTGTTCAACTACCAAATCTACATGTTTTTGCTGAACATTGCAACTTGCTATCTCTTATGATAAAATAGTTATTTTCAAATAATCGATTTTTATGGGGCTTTATTGGACTAATAGCATTACAGTCATCCCTCCATGAGTCGATGTTCCATTACTCGATATCGACTCATGGAACCATACTAAAAACATAAAATCATGGTTACTATGATGGTCCCTTCAAACAGCTTTCCAAAGAATAGCTGTTCCATGACTCGATATTTTCATGAGTCGATGGTCCCTTCAATATCGACTCATGGAGGTTTGACTGTAGTTTGGACGCAAATTTACGCACATAGCGATTTGCGATTCTGAAAGGACTATTTTTTCACTTTCAAATGACACTGAGGTCTTTTGGCCAGAAGCGGTCTATTGATTTTTATGTTAAAACTAGTTAAACCAAAAAAAATGCATTTTTTTGCGGTTTTACGACTTTTCTCTCGTTTTCATAACGTTATTTCATATATAACATGTTGGATTTGATACGTTATGACCATTTATATAATTTTTGATATACTACCTCACCCACCCTCATTTAGCATTGAAATGCTTTTTTTTATTTTTGTTTAAGTCATAACATTTGACCCAACTTTTGACTCTCCATAGAGCGTTACGTAATTTGTAAACGGTGTCATTCGTTTGTTACGCAACTTTCATTTGTGGCGCTACCATGTAATGTCTTTGTTCCTTTCAAAATCTCGCGATACGCGACATAGCTAATAAAAATCCTCTTCGTGTTATACAAATTCTTCTATGATGTAGGAACAAAATTTAAAATAAAAACTATCGAGAATAATATGTGACACTTCTATAGTGAATGTAAATTTCACTTATACTAATACAGACAAAGTATTTGCTGATTTGATATAAAACTTTAACAGTGAACGCCGATTGGACATGAATCAGAACTTTAAATTCAGTGCATATTATTGAATTCTGTTATAACTGTTAGAAACTCTGTGAATTCAGTGAGAACTGTAGAAAAATGTCTGGTTCAACATATACAGGTACAGATTTGATTATAAATTAGTTGTATCTTTCCTTATTATCATGATTTATCATTTTCATTTGTTTGTTTAATTTGTTTACCGGCAAAACAGACCGATGCTCCGAGTAGTAGCTATAAAATGCATTTTTATGGTTTAACTAGTTAAAGCATAAAAATCAATAGACCGCTTGTGGCCAAAAGCTCTTAGTGTCATTTGAAAGTGAAAAAATAGTCCTTTCAGAATCGCAAATCGCTATGTGCGTCAATCTGCGTCCAAACTAATGCTATTAGTCCAAAAAAGCCCCATAAAAATCGATTATATGAAAATAACTATTTTACCATAAGAGATAGCAAGTTGCAATGTTCAGCAAAAACATGTAGTTTTAGTAGTTGAACAATTTTGTAGAAGACACAAAAAATGTCAAAAATTGTAGACAAAAGTTACACGCACATTTTGATTTTTAAGGGTCATTTTAAGATAAAATTACATATCTTGTAATGTATAAGAGATAGAAATTTGGTGACTTAGACAAAGTGTCTTGAATTAACACGTGCTACATCTTTGCTGAAGACACCGACCGTCTATCTCGAACAGGTAAAAAAAATATTTTTTTATCTCACTTTTAGGTGATTTAATCACCTGGCCGCTAGTATCAAAAGAAGCGCTTTTACAAATCAAGAAACTTCTCTGAACAAACTTTTTCACTAAAACCAACGGTTTAGACGCTATTCTATTTTGATCACAAAATCGGCAAAACAAATCACTGTGGATTGGAGTCATTGTGTCGGCCATTCGTCATCCGCCAACCAACGGCAGTGGTATGTACCGGTGCAGCTATTAGATTAAAATACACATAACAAATTTACATGCAATTGGACAATACATACAACACGCACACGCCACAATTAGGTATTTTAATAAAATGTGCAAATAAAGTGAAAGTTACGATTCATTAGTTTTTGTACTCGAAAAGCCCTTGATTACCCAGTAGCGAGTCCTGGGATTACCGGAGAGCCTCTTATGACATGAGTTGGTCTGGAATTGTAAGTTTTCCCGAGTAGTTTCAATATGCAACCATATACGTTTGGGTACAGTACTTAAATGGCATTACAAGATTATCCTAGTTGTCCCTCTTCAAGATACCGAAAGCCTGCTGCACTACGCAGCGATCGATTCCAATAAAAGTCATCGCCTGTAAATCCAAAAGCTAATTGCAGCAGAATATGCAACGTTCAACAGTAAATTTGGAAACGCATTTTTTTCTAATCCATATGATTGCACGAACAATGTATGCAATTCTTACACTTGATTGTATTTCAGCTTTCACAGTTCATGTTAAGATATCACCTACCTACAGCTAGATTTTCAACACAGAGCCGAACGCGACCTAGAAATCAATAATCATCTGATGAATTCTATAAAAACGAAGTGCATGCTAGCAGGTATAGAGAGTAAGAGTCCTTATGAAAATTTAATGTTTAATGTTTAATGTTGAAACTCGGGTAGTACTTATTGGGGATTCGTTTGCAGTTATTGAAGACTTTAGTAAACTTGGAACACTTGTGACATATGGCAATGATGTTTCCTGTGTAGTTAAAATTCTGTTGTGGCTAAGAACGAAATACGATAATTTCAACGTTAAATACTAAGGAGAATACTCGGTGTGAAACAAGACGTATAGGGTAGATGTACCAATAGTGGAGGTGCTAAGCACGATTGAACTTCATTTAACCGCCTATATTCAAGAAGCGCAATTAATGTAGGGTAAGCGTTCCCTTAGTTGTGGGTGTTCCTATAGTTGCGGTAGTACCGTTTTCACTGATTTTATTACACTATTCACAGAACCGACACTGCCAATCGACGTATTAGCTTGTTGATACACGGAATAGCTGAAAACACCGGTCAAACTGCTTTAAAACTGATGAAATATCACTAAAATTGACAAAACTTTTCTTACTTGTACCAATAGTTGCGGTAAAGTGTTCCTATAGTGGAGGATCCCATAAGAAAACCACGGATACCGCAACTATAGGAACACAAATTAAAAATATACCGCAACTAAAGGAACAGTGTACCAATAGTGGAGGTATTATTTTTCACTGACATGCCGTGGATTACTGCGATGAAATATTTTTTCTCATTACGTCAATGCTCGTTACTTTCCGTTACAACATTAACATGTACATTTATTGCGCTTCTTGAATTTAGGCGATCAAATGAAGTACAATCGTGCTTAATACCTCCACTATTGGTACATCTACCCTACATGTTAATGTTGTAACGGAATGTAACGACCATTGACTTAATGAGAAAAATGATTTCATCGCAGTAATCCATGGCATGTCAGTGAAAAATAATACCTCCACTATTGGTACACTGTTCCTTTAGTTGCGGTATATTTTTAATTTGTGTTCCTTTAGTTGCGGTATCCGTTGTTTTCTTATGGGACCCTCCACTATAGGAACACTTTACCGCAACTACTGGTACAAGTTAGAAGAGTTTTAGCAATATAGTGATATATCATCAGTTTTAAGGCAATTCGAACGCTCTTTTCAACTATTCCGTGTATCAACAAGCCAATACGTTCATTGGCAGTGTCGGTTCTGTGGCTAATTTAATAAAATCAGTGAGAACGGCACTACCGCAACTATAGGAACACCCACAACTAAGGGAACACTTACCCTACTTCAAGTGTATAAAGTGTTAAAAACAAGAATGATTCGGGCACCGATCTTTCAGCAGGGTAAATAAAAACTTGATTTACCGCATGCTACAAAGCTGTAAAATATTTTATATAACACATACAAAACACTTACAATTACGGTGATTTCTCCACATTGAAACATTAATTACATGCGCCCGTTTTGTCTCTTGTTTTCACTAAATCTCTTATGTGGCTTGGTTGACAGAACGGGGCATGACAGAGAAACATAAAGTACAAACAATAGACATCAACACAAATTACTCCGACACTGCACAGGGGTTCACAAGCTATATTCTCACGTAACAGTAGTACACAATGTACAAAGAAACTAATATTATTAAAGAAATACATACGGCTGACTTCAGTGGGCTGCTCACTAAGTGTGAAAGTCGAAAAATAGAATGTAAATAAATAATATTAAGCATTGAGTGTCTCACTTTTATCGAACATTACATCAGTATTATATTAAAATATATGTTTTTGGATTTCATTTCATTAAATAAACTAAGCTAACTAGTTGAGGCCATGTACCGTTTTGATTCATATTACGGACATATTTTTATATTTTGTTGACATCTATTCCCTTGTGATAATAATGCTCATAGTGGGAGTTTATACCCGGAGGACAGCGAGATCTATCTGGCTCTGGAAGTTGGTATTGAACTGTGGTGGTCGTGCATCAATTTTGTATTCGTTGGCAATTTGCAATAGAATTATTTACTGAATATTTTTGACGGGATATTTGAATCCTTGTAATGCACTTATGAAGTGGCACTATCCTATATGTGCATTCTTTATATGATAAAGGTGACTTGCATTGCTATATAGAGGGATTATAAATAAAGAAAAGTTTATTATTTTTAAAGCTAAGTTGTACTGGTAGATTTTTAAATATTGTGGATAAACATTCATAATATTATCGCATTTTCTCATGTGGGGGATTACAATACTTTTTCCGGTAGAGAAATATTGTGAAGAATGTGAAGAATTTTTCGTTTGAAGAAAAGTTTTCTCCGACTGGGGCGGGAATCGAACCCACACTCCGTAGCACAATACGCCTAAACGACTGACGCCACTAACCGCACGGCTACGAAGCCCACAAAAAAAAGCATATGAAATAAAACAATAGGGGTATTCACTTAAAGCTGCGTAAACTGAGGTATCAGTGGAGAAATATTTCAAACGAAATATTCCTATTCTGATTTCAGGGGATAAAATCTGAGAAGAAATAATTTAGTAACCCAACAAAAATGTTATGCTTTTTGTGTGTTTGTTTGTGTGACATCACAGTTTTGTAAATTCGATTTGTGTCAGCCAAGAATTGAGAGTTTATGATCGCGTTACTGTTTTCTGTAGGTTCCCGAGTCTCTTTCGGTTTATCACTGAAGGTCAACAATTTGCTCTAATATGTTCCTCAAAAATTTTATACATGGTTTGATGTGTCTGTCTTTTCATTGGTTTAGACATTTTTAAAGCTACAACCAATTATAATATAAATAAATAATAAACTGAATAAACTTTCACGACCATAAAAGTGATAGGGTGCCGGTACCAATAGTTGTAATGTACCAGTAGATTGGACTATGGAATAAAACGAACATTTTTCGATAAAAACGACATGTGTTATTTTTGGTGGATAGATCGTCTCTAGTTCAGTCGATTTGCAAAATTTCAGCTTTTTATTTCATCAAAAAGTCATATAAATAATTAAGTTTATGCAAAAAATTTGCTTCCTTGCACCAGTAATAGACGTCGTGTTCCAGTAGTGGATCAACGGATGGAAGCAGTTTTTAAAATGAATGTTTAAATATGAAGAAAAGCCCTAGAGATGATCTTTATGCTTCAATCGAAAGATATCAATTGCTGTTCCGAGGGAAAAATGTTAAACCTATGTAAAAATTTACCATTTGGTTTAAAATTCCTTGTATCATTCCCGAACGTCTACTATTGGAGCACTAGCGCAACTACTGGAACACGTGTACCAATAGTGGCTCAAGCGATTTTATGTTAAAATATTAGTTTTATCACTCTTATTATATTTTTCCCATATAGTAGAGGTTGAAAACTTCCTGTTGACGTAAAAAGATCTCTGTTAAGACTTTTCGTTATTTTGTTATGATTTTTTATAGCTTAGATAGTCCACTAATGGAACCGGCACCCTACCGGACGAAAACTTGTATATTTTTATAATTGAATAAAAATCATGTGGTCTTCGAAACTTCGAAATGCATTTACTGCCTGGAATCTGATTCGATGACAAAAAATGAGGAAAAATGCGGGTGCGTTCAAATTTGGTCAAAAGTTTCTTCTTCTTTCTGGCGTTACGTCCCAACTGGGACAAAGCCTGCTTCTCAGATTAGTGTTCTTATGAGCACTTCCACAGTTATTAACTGAGAGCTTTCTTTGCCGATTGACCATTTTTGCATATGTATAACGTGTGGCAGGTACGAATATACTCTATGCCCTGGGAATCGAGAAAATTTCCTTTACGAAAAGATCCTCGACCAGCGGGATTCGAACCCACGACCCTCAGCATGGTCATGCTGAATAGCTGCGCGTTTACCGCTACGGCTATCTGGGCCCCTTTTGGGTCAAAAGTTTATAGACTTTATTTGCTTAGACTCAGGCACAATGTTGTGCCATCAAACAGTTATATTCATTTCTTATTGTGACAAAAACGTATTTTAACAGGACGAACATTGCTCCGGAGAGAGCAATGTCTCTGATTCGTTCTACCATCGTCGTCAGTCGCGTAAAATCAATCCAGCTTCCATTTCCTTGAAAGCTTCTCAAAATCTATTGCCAATCCTTTTCTTATGATCAATTTCCAGTTGTCTCTCAGCTTTGTCATGCAATGTCAAGATGTTTTAATCAGTTTTAGTCACAAGTTTTCTATTGAATTAGTTCTCGTTTTTCAATAAATAACACAGTTGTTGAATGTTGTTATAACGACCGACGCATTCTTGGATTGATCGTATGTTGAATCTCAACACATTGAAATATTTCCTGAAGAGTTTCAGGAATTTTGTGAAGTATTTAAGATAATCAGTTTATCACGATATACGCGGCAATTTACGCCAATAAGAAAATACCCTTAATAAGTATGATTCCTTAGCGTTACCGAGCCTTCAAACAACTTAACTTTCGAATGGTGAGTGGAGATTTCAATTCCGTAACTTTCCATACAAAGTAGAGTGTCCGAAATTTGAATCAAAACGGAAAAACATACTGAAGCCACTCCGGTAAATTGAGTCAGTTATAAATAATCCTAATTATAATAACGGTAACATATGTATATTTGTTAAGAACAGTTTGGTCAGCTTTTGAGCGTTTTTGTAGCTTTTTTAAGCTATTGCGTAATTGTAATATGAATTATATTGATATTTTTTAATTACAAAATTCAAATAAAGATTTTTCGTGATTCCCCCTAGGGATTTTTTTTTTAATTGACCTCAGGAATCGAACCCTGTACTCAGTTTTAATGGACATTTTTTTATATTAACGGTCTGTCGGGCATATGAGAAGAATCTTTAAAACCTCCGCAAGCCGCACATAATTAAGCCGCGGGCCGTACTTTGGGCAACCCTGCTCTTGGATATTCCAAAGCAGCCGAATTTAGTTAATGACGGATAGTTTTAGATGCAGTTCCATCACTAAATAGTGGGGATGTTAGCACCATGATAACTATTACTTTTTATCAATAAATCCTGATAAATTATTGTCAGTAATCCGAGAAATATTGTTTTCAACAATCTTCTCAGGATTTCTTGGAGGAATTTCCATAGTTCTCAAATACCGTGATTTTTTTACAATTAGAATAATGAAAAAATTTGAAACCTCCGTAAACAATTTTGGAGGGTTTTATTACGAAGCCCTGATTATCATGAGAATGAACGTAGAATTAAAAACTACTAACACTTGCGAAATATTGCGAATATTCCACAAAAATCCGCAAACGACGATAAGATAAACTTCAACGTAAATGTATTGAATAACTCCACAGTTGTTTAATAAAAATGACAAATGAAAGGTGACAATTCCAAAAAAGGTCAAATCAAAACGTTTTTTTCTCACTCATAAAATCAATACTTTATTGTTTTCAAAATTTTGGACTGCTATGCTTTTTTTGAAAAAGATTACCGTAAAACGGGGTAACTTTGATAGTTTTTTCGAAGAAAACTTGAATATTTATGCATGCTGTTTCAAAGAATTATAATTTATATTTTTAAAACAAGTACTGGCATCCTACCTATCGATTGCTGTTGATAGATTGCCAAAAGATTTATTCTGAATGGATATATAATTTTTCATATAATCGAAAGTCGGTTTTCTGTTTTGGGGTAACTTTGATAATGGAGTATGCATCGAACAAAATTGAATGAATTACGAACATTTGTAGGGCATTGCATACCTATAGGCGTTTAACGTTATATGGAAATTTCTGACTTAGATTACAAAAATGGTCCCAGTATGTGAAAATGCTTTTCGCTAAGAGATTTGAGACTGTATTTAAGTTCTATGATAACAAGGCTACCAAATATAAGTGGCCAACTATTCAAAAGTACATCAAATAGTGATCGTAGAACAGATTGTTTGTAAGCGTTTCAAAAATGCTAAAATTGTGTCAATTTTTAATATTCGTGTAAAAAGCCGCAAATGGTCTCGATTCAAATGAAAACAGCTTTTATATGGAGTGTCATACTAATATTCTTCAGTTTTGCATTCGTTTTGCTTAACCGATTAACAGAAATTATGATATTCCGTTTAGTATGTGGTGGGTTACGCACTATCAAAGTTACCCGCATTATCAAAGATACCCCGTTTTACGGTACAAGATATTGATTTTTTTTTTTAAATTAAGTGCCCTAGGTAAATATGCTTAAATATGTAGTGATTACTCTAAAGTACGAATATTTGTTTGACGCTAAAGTAATTCTGTGAATTTCAAACAAATGTTTGGACTGCTGTCAGTCCCATCCAAATATTTGGCATTGTGTAAAATATAATCTTTAGCTTAATAATGGTTTTCGCTCCTGGAAGTCCCTAAAATCATGAGAATGAAGGGATCGCATTTGATAGATTGCATCTAGTGTAAATGCTTTAAAAACAATATATGTAGTTCTTATGTTGAAAGTGTCCTTTGCGGGAACAACGGTAAGGTATCAGCTCAATATTTTTGCTCTGATCGGTAAGACACCACTTCAAATTGATTAAACGCAATGAGATTACGTATCTATCGAAGACTATACCATATCGGAACGTGTAACGGTACTAAATCGGATTGTACTGCAATTGAAATTGAGGGAGGTAACCAATTTACAGGCATTTGAGGCCTCGTCGACACTTGAATAAGTCGGCTGGGAAATAGGGCAAATAGGTTCAAAATGCTATATGAGGGATTTGCATCGTTCCTTTTAGATGAAAAATAAGTTATGGATTCGAGTAAGAGACCTTTATTCATGTTAAAAATTATTGTAAGCCTGTTTATGAAAAATGAAACTAACGCTTTATAGTACTTTATAGTATATTTGATTAGAGGCATATTTGCGCTTTGAAGTAAATTAGTTTTTTCATGAAGGGTTTTCTATCTAAAGCTTTGCAAATATAAAATATTGAATGAGGAATTATTGTAACAAAATGGAGATAATGGAATCTTCAAAAATAGGACAGAATAAACCATCAATAGAATAAACGCATTGACCTTTTCCATACAAAATGTACAAGTTTTGGAAATCATGTCTTGGCTTCTTGTGCTTTGATTTATTACCGATTTTCACAGCTAATCAGGAAATTTAGCATTTTTATTGATCAAATACCCAGTTTTGACAATATTGAAAAAATGAGTTAGAAATAATTAATAAGTAAAAAAATAATGATTTTCCTAATATTTTAAATTGAAGTGAATCCACTCATTTTTAAGACCATTACAATTGAAAATAAGCCGATACAAATTTGATTTTCACTTTATGTCTACACCATACCCCCTCCCTTTTAGCTTTTAATAAGAAAAAAAATGCGTATTGAGGGCAATCAAAAAAATATCCAAATCTACAGGTTCTTAGAATTTGTTTTAGCAATTCGAATGAGTTTTGATGTTTTTCACTTTATTTATATAACAAATTATATAAGTTTTAATGTTTATTTCTAATAATTTATTATTTTTCATTACCCCTTCTTTTAAATATATAGTAATACATTTAATTATTAGGACGCAATTAAGAGAATGAAAAAATCGTTTAGTAATTTAAAAAGTGAGTTCATTAATGAAGTTTGTGGCACCAACTTATAGAGTAATACCGCTTGGCATCTTCAACAAAAATATACTACTAGTAGATATACTCATAAAAACTAAATTTTGTCAGATTACCTTTCTCGTCGATTCATATTGAATACGTTTTCCCTGGTGCGATTATGCGCAACTGATCTCTTTCCCCTTCGAATGATCACGTTCAATAACGTTCAGCAGTATCTAGAGCTGCAGTAGCTTGTGTGTGAATGAAAATGGTTTGTTCCTAAGGGGAAGAAAGTTAATGAAAGAATAATTATAGGTTATTAAATTAGATAAGTGTTGTGGTAGCTGAGAACTGGTAACTTTCCGCCAAGGTTTTGGAGCTTTCAGCGTAATCTTTTTCAAGGAAGCCCTTGGGGGATTAAGCGAGAAAACTTACCTTATGCTTAGACATATGAACCTTTACAAATCTATTGAATTAGACACTGTCCGTTGCGCTAATTTTATTGACACCTAATCATGCAACTTTACGGAACTATTAGTAACTTCAGGGCATATTATGTAGCCAATGTCAAAGAGAAAGTTAACAAAAGGAATTTATTTTAGAATGCCCGGATGCACTCACTTCAAAGGAATGTGATTTAAAAGGCCAGATCTGGCCGTTATTGTATGAACCTATAGGTATAAAACAAAAGGCTTTTTAGGTTTTATGGACGTTTTATGCAGGCGCATTGCATATACGTTTTAACTTAACTATTAAAATATCAACACCAAATATACTCAGCTTCATATACACACCTCGAGTTCAGTATAATATCTAAAGTGATCGATTTATTCTTCTTTTGTTAGATATAACACGTAATTCAATCGATTTTTGTAACATACTACGATGGAGCATGACGATGAGTTCTTCCTACTCAATATAACATAGCAATCGAAAAAAAGTCCAAGTAATTAGGAACAGAGAAAATCGATGAAGAGAAATCGATCACTGCAGATACGTCCTTATGATACTTAAAGCGAGACATAATTTGTACACGATACCCGACATCCGATTTTAATACAAATTGCTTAACTTTGTTCCCATCTACTAGTAATTTAGATAAAATTTTCACAGAAAACAAAACAAAGCTTAATTTTTTATCACTATTTTTTGGAGTTCGTGCTAAAAAGTTAAACACAAATCGAAATCGCTTGACATATTATTAATTTTTGTTCATATATTACTGCATAAGTTATTTGATGTACATTATTTTCATAAATGTATGGAATCCTTTTCTGGCCTATTATAAGGCAAGTTGGTTGAATCTTTTGGGTACTGAGGGCAAAGCTCGAGCCATTCATTCAATTCAAAACTGAGAAATATTACTGATCACTCAAAATAGAATCTACACACCAAATTTTAAGTTTGCCTTTCAGCAAAATGAAATGCTGGAATGGATTCAGCAATGCATATTTTGCTGATAATTCAGTAAAGTAAACTTTGATTGCTGCATATTCAGTAAACTTGGAGTTTACTGAAACAATCAGCAAGACATCTGTCAAAAACTTGTAGTTTTTTCTTGTCACCAAAAAGATGATTCTTCCATTCTATAACAGGCGTTTGTAAGTATTAAAAATCTTTTCAAAATATAGAATCATTTTACGTTTGTTTCTGTTTTCAGATATTGTTATAAAATCCATTCGTTAAGCCGGAGGAAGAATCAGATTGCTACAGAATAACACCGAAATATGCTGGAGTCTTCGCCAACTCGTAGAACCTATTGGAAACAAATGATCACGAAGTCTTTAATAGAGCAACGCTTGGTGGCAAATAGAGTGATAAAATTACATTTATTGTACAATTAAAACATGTGACACTATAAAGTATTACCTTAGCGTGGAATTATAAAACATTTGATTTATTTAATCGAATTCACGAATGACTGAAAATATTTTAATTACTGGTTGATCAGCAAATGCGTTTACGCATTGCTGAACGTTCAGCATAAGAGCTGTCATTTTTCTGGCAATCCAGATTGCTGAACGATCAGCAAATTTTATTTTGCTGAATGGATTGCTGAATTTACAGCACAAAAAAAATCAGCAAAATTTTGCTGGTTACCAGCAATAAAAATTTGGTGTGTAACATCGTTTCAGTGGTCGTCCATAAATTCCGTCATGTTCCAAGCAGGAGGGAGTGACTCAGAGAAACATGACAATTCATATAAAATTTAAATTTGAAGAGGGGAGGAGGTAGGGTCTACTTTTCGGGACGAAATGCATGGACGTTGCCTTACAACTGACATAAAGCCTATTCCTGTTATAAAATATCAATATTTTGCATTTAAATCGGTGATCTATTGCTGCACCGCGTACTAAAAGTTGGCCTTTTATATAGTAATTTTGTTAGCAACTAAAATGACTATAAATTCAAATAACTGAAATTTTGAATCAGTCTAATGCAATATATTCTAATAATCTTCTGATAAACCGAAAATAAACGAAATAGCTGTGGAAATAGTGTAAAGTGAAATAAAAAAAAAACAATCATTTGATTTAGGCAAGCAATATTTTAGCGCATTCTTTTTTCGCATGCAATTTAGTTAGTCTTCGTAATATGAATGTTAAACTAAGTGTAAGTAGTGCAGGAGTGTTAGTCAAGCAAAATCAATTTAGCTATTCAACTTGATTTCTGCTCGATAATTCGACTGGAGTTAATCTTGTCCACCTTCGGCACATACGAGAAAGAAAAACAACCCTTTTTGGTCGAACTGTTCATGGCAGGTTACAGACCACAGATTCCACGTGTCTCCTTCGCTTTAGTTCGTGTCTAACACCCACAAATGGCTCTTATTGCGATAACACTAACCAACAAAAATAAGGCATTTTAAACAGCACGACAAGGATAGAGAAAACTTTTACAGATAGTTCATATAGAGGTATAATTACATTATGCACGATCATTGTTTTGTGCCTTAATTTTGGTAACATTTCATCAACCAACCCAAGCAGAATTTTGATAAGTTTTCTAGATAGAGAGCCGGATCCTATTCTTGGCACTTTTGATTCACTTCGGCAGTGGGTTTTTTTTTTTAAAGCTATAGAGCTCATATTTGGTCACAATATGCGTCGTACCGATCCGCTTCTTTCAGCAAAATTGCAGACAATTCAGCCGAACAAAACCAAAGTGAATCATGGAAGTGCCCAAGTGGTTCTGCACTGCGTTTGAAATGCAAATATCAAATGCGGGAACACCAAACTTGGTGAAAATTTGCTATTTTGTTCCTAATCCGAAATGAGATGACGTGTTTTTGGATTTATTTTTTTATTAGGGTGACCATTTCCGAAATAGTATGACCAGAAAAATCGCGATTTTGCAAAATTTGTATTTTAAAAAATATATTATAAGAACAGCAATAGCCCCTTTGGTCCCGAAGTCTTCAAAACACGAAAAAACGGATATTATTGTTTTTTTTTTTGTAAAAATACATTTTTTGTGAATTTTATGTTTTTTCTTTAGCTTTCATTTCGTCCAAAAAGATTGAAAATCGGTCGAACGATTCAAAAGTTGATTTTTTTTTTAAATAAAAATTTAGCAAAATCGCGATTTTTCTGGTTACCCTATTTCGGAAATGGTCACCCTAATAAAAAAATCCAAAAACACGTGTGTCCTTATTTCGGATAAGGAACAAAATAGCAAATTTTCACGGAATTCGGTGAACCACTAGATCGGTTTTTCATGGAATGGCTAGACGTTGAAGATTAAATTTTTGCGTTTAACATTAATAGAAGCTTTACTTTTACAGGAAAATACAGCTCAAAAGCCAAAATGATTGTATTAGCTGTATTTCCATTTTTGACATGTGTACTATCTAGCTTTTTATAAAACATGGCAAACTTACCATCAAAACCGGAAGAACTATCACTAAAGACGGCCTTATGTTTGAGGCTGACAGACACGTATTTGGTATAGTACTACATTCATTTTTTTAATTTACTACTACCTTTTAGGTCATTTTTTTTCGAGTACCCAAACAACGAATAAGTGGGAATTTGCTATCCTTTGAAATTCCAGAAAATCGAATCCAACCTGCACTTGATCGACCGTGTGCAATAAATTGATATTTTTTGTCATCGGCCAGTGTTAATGCGCAGTGATGGCTTGAAGTGGTGTGGTGTCACCGCTTGTTACGGTTTCGGATTGGAATTGCATGGCTCCGGTACATATATGCAAATTCAACATGGCAAAAGAATGCAAACGAAATGCAGGAAAACGTGCATGTTATCCGCAACGTTGGGATGCCACTAACTGATCATGTTGTCCAAACTTCAAATATTTAATTACCCTTCAATCAAAACGTTGGAAAGAATAATTCAAAAATACTAATCACACCTTTCACTTAAAATTTAAAAAAATAATTTTGACCACCCCTTATATAAAACTGCACTGATATTGAAGGTTTAAAACAACAAGCCACAGTAGGAGAGGGATATAACTGTGCAGTCAGATTAAAAAAATCAGATGCAATTACCTACTGTTGTTGCACCCATCAGGTGCACCTTTTTTGGGACGAATGCCTCGGGGCAAGAGGCTAAATCAGGTCCTACGAGAGCAGTCAGTGCTCTATCGCAATGGCATTCGATGGAGTTGTATGAACACATACGAATACTTGAGGCTTGCAAAGATGACTTTTGAAATTATGGTCATTGTGTGGTATCAAATACATGGTGTGATAATTACAACTAGTTTGACATAGTCTAAATGGAACAAATGCTCACATGGTGCTGTAATTAATTTGTCATGGTTTCATCGGGCTCAACACATTTGCTCCATGCATTTATTAACGTAAATGTTGTTTTAAGTATTCATCAATTCGAGGAGTTTTTTTGTAATTTTGGTAACAAAATCATTGAAAGAAAATTGTAGAACAAAACTTACAGCATGGAAATAAAACATTTAGATACACTCGTTTGGAGTAAAAATGTATCGAAATCACATTTTTTTAAAAAGACACAACTTTGAACAATTTTCTTTAAAACTATCGCCCAGTACACTCTATTATCAAGCGGCAGGAAATGTGGTTTTGATGCGAGGAGAACTACAGGGCTTTGGCTTTATTATGAGGTGTCAAATGGCAAAAAAATCGATTTGCAGCCCTCTGGATAGATCATTACCAGAAGCTCTAGATTTTTTTTTTTTTAATTTAAGATGTGTCTTTGCTTAATCTCAAGTTATACTGAACTAGGTAATAGTATGGCCTTGTAAAAAATGCTTAGGAATCTATCGATTTTACCAAATAAATAAACTGTAATATTACAGAAAATAATGCGATTATGTTCTACCCAATACCTTTCCCTTTTTTCTAGCAATAAATTCAAACTCTTAAAGGGTGTCCACGAAAATTCGAGTTTTCATCCGATTGCCATCCAATTTACAGGGATTGAAAAATAACTATTATACTTCATTTTTTTTTTAGTTATCGCTCAGCTCCTGAGACGCATAGACGTTTTTTTCGATTGCGCTCCTCAGTGGTCAAGCTTTTTTTCAGATCGTTAAACGATATTTCTTTTTGTGCCGCGTCGCGTGTGTGGTCGCGATGAGGCGAGAAAACACTTTTCGAATAGACTATTCGTGCTTCCCAGTGAAGCCGTCTTTCGAAAAAGTGCACGGCTTCTGCCGTTCAGTGCTCGGGCTGAAGAAAGAAGACGTCGAAAGACTACAGTGCCACAAGGGTGAACAATGTGCGTTCGTCAAGGTCAGTAACCTGGCGCTCGCACAAAAAATCGTAGACGAACATGATGCCCACCATGAAGTGGATCTGAACGGGAAGAAACACAAACTTCGTATCACCATGGAAGATGGTAGTGTAGAGGTGAAGATTCACGACTTGCCCGAAAATGTGTCCGAAGAGAAGATCGTCGATTTCTTGTGCGGGTTCGGCGAAGTGATCTCTATTCGAGAGTTAACGTGGGGAGAGGGCTACGAGTTTGCCGGTATACCACTCGGCATATGGTCGGCCCGTATGTTAATACAAAAAAACATTGACTCGTGGGTCACCATCGACGGGCAACAGGCATATATTGTCTACAAAGGGCAGCTGCAGTCTTGCAAACACTGCAAAGAACAGGCACACATTGGCATTTCTTGTGTCCAAAACAAGAAATTGCTGGTGCAAAAGAGCTACGCAAACGTAGCGAAGCAAGTTGTATCGGCACGACCACCACCGAAAAATTCAACTGGCGCGAAGCCGCCAAGACAAAAGCCGACCGGGCCGAATCATCCCGTTCCCCCATCAGTAACGTCGGATGCCTTCCCCGAGCTCCCAAAACCTTCGAGCCAGCCCGAACAGCCTGCCTCGACATCTAGGATCGATTTGACGACGTCCCCCCGCCCGCAAACCCAACGCGCGCATGGTTCGACGTCATCGCTCCGAACATCACAAATCGAAGAGTCACCAAAAGCCAGCATTGTTTTGGTTGACTACTTCAAAAAGCCGACGAGTGCGATGCGATCGCAGAGCAAGAGCGGCAATGGCAACGAAACCGACGATTCTTCCACTTCCACGAACAGCAGACGAAGCGCGCGAGGTCGACCACCCGGCAAAAAGCCCCGTCGGGAAGATGGTGACGACGAGCAGGATGAGGACTATCACCCATAAATGGCTCTCTCTTCCTATAATATCTCGTCCATCAACATCGGCACGATCACCAACCCCACGAAACTAAACGCGCTACGTAACTTCATCAGCAGCCAGAGTCTTGATATTGTGTGTCTGCAAGAGGTGGAAAACGACCAGCTCTCCTTGCCTGGCTTCGTCGTTCACACCAATGTAGACCATACGAGAAGAGGTACGGCCGTTGCGGTGAAGGAACACATTAAAGTCTCTCACGTCGAGAAGAGTTTGGATAGTCGACTGCTTGCGCTGCGAGTGCAAGACACAACCATCTGCAATATTTACGCTCCCTCCGGCTCTGCGCAACGGGCTGCTCGGGAGGAGTTCTTTAATGGAACTCTCGCCTATTATCTCCGTCACCAAACCCCACACGTAATTCTCGCTGGCGACTTCAATTGCGTATTGCGCGCATGTGACTCGACTAGCCCCAATACAAGCCCTGCTCTAAAGACAGCCGTGCAACAGCTACAGCTGCATGATGTGTGGGAAAAACTGCGCCCACGAGATCCTGGCTTCACCTACGTCTGCCGGAACGCGCAATCGCGACTCGACCGCATTTACGTCAGTAATGGGTTGCGAGAAAATCTGCGAACTGCGCACACTCACGTGTGTTCGTTCACGGACCACAAAGCGCTAACCGTTCGACTATGCCTTCCCCAGCTCGGACATGAGCCTGGGCGTGGATTCTGGTCTCTGCGGCCTCGCCTTCTGACCGACGAAAACGTTGCGGAGTTCCAATATAAGTGGCAATATTGGACCCGGCAGCGTAGGAACTACAACTCATGGATCGATTGGTGGCTCACGTACGTTAAACCGAAAATTAAAAGCTTTTTCAAGTGGAAATCTCGAATCGTTTTCGACGAATTCCACGATCAGCATCAGCGTTTATACGCTGAGCTACGGCTGGCGTACGATGGGTATTACCAACATCCAGAAATGCTACCCACAATTAACCGGCTCAAGGGGGAAATGTTGGCTCTTCAAAGAAACTTTTCCCACATGTTCATGCGCATCAATGAGACCTACGTGGCGGGTGAACCGATGTCCATCTTTCAGTTGGGGGAGAGGCGACGTAGGAAGACCGTCATCACACAGCTGCGAACGGGAGAAAACGAAATCGTCGACGAACCACAAGCGATCGAGGCAAATTTGCTAAATTTCTTCTCTAGCCTCTACTCGGAAGAAGTAGCAAACAACAACGAGGTTGGGTTTGCCTGTGAACGTGTCATCCCACTGAACGACCCAGTGAACGAAGCATGCACAAGCGAGATTACCACGGCAGAGATTTTGTCTGCAATTAGAGCGAGCGCACCGAGGAAATCCCCGGGTTGCGATGGCATCCCACGAGAATTTTATCTCCGCATGTTCGACGTCATCCACCGAGAGTTGAACCTTTTGCTCAACGAAGCACTCGCCGGCAATCTCCCGCCCGCGTTTGTGGAGGGCATTATCGTGCTCGTGAAAAAGAAAGGAAGCGACAACACGGCCCGATCATACCGGCCTATCTCGCTGCTCAACAGCGACTACAAGCTGCTATCACGCATTCTCAAAACCAGGCTTGAGTGTGTGATGAAAGCACATGGCGTTTTGAGCGACGGCCAAAAATGTTCGAACTCGGAGCGTAATATTTTTCAGGCCACTCTCGCTCTTAAAGATCGAATAGCAAGTCTACGTCACCACCGGCGCGCCGGTAAGCTCATCAGCTTCGATCTTGAGAACGCTTTCGATCGGGTCCGTCACTCTTTTCTCTTCGAAACCATGCGCTTGCTCGGGTTTAACCAGGAACTCATCGCTCTGCTCTCTCGTATCGCCAGCCGGTCATCCTCTCGGCTGCTCATCAATGGGCATCTCTCTCGCCCGTTTGAGATACAACGTTCGGTCCGGCAAGGGGACCCCTTGTCAATGCACCTCTTCGTGCTGTACCTCCATCCACTGGTGTGTAGGCTCGAGCAAGTGTGTGGCGACGATCTCCTGGTGGCGTATGCGGACGACATCAGCGTCATCATAACATCGACGGCGCAAATCGAAGCGATGAATGAATTATTCACTCGTTTCGAATTAGTAGCCGGGGCAAAATTAAACCTACGGAAAACGGTTGCCATAAATGTTGGGTTTTGCGAAGGCAACGAAATTGATGCCCATTGGCTGCAAACAGCCAACACTGTGAAAATTTTGGGTGTTGTTTTCGCAAACTCAATACGTCTAATGACAACCCTTAACTGGACCGCGATGATGAGAAAATTTTCGCAGCAAATGTGGCTGCAATCCTTCCGCACGCTCACGTTACAGCAGAAGGTCATCATGCTGAACACCTTTGGTACCTCAAAGCTGTGGTACCTTTCGTCGGTGCTACCACCATTAGGAGTGCACACGGCGAAAATTACCTCCACGATGGGTGCGTTCCTGTGGAGAGGAATAGTCGCCCGCGTCCCGATCATGCAGCTAGCTCGCAGCAAAGAGCACGGTGGACTGAATCTGCATTTGCCAGCCTTGAAGGCGAAATCTCTCGCCATCAACAGACACCATCAAGAGATCGATTCCCTTCCTTACTACAGATCCTTTCTTCTCCACGCTCATCCCCGCCCAGCAATTCCCATAGACCATCCCGACATTAAAATAATCCTTTCAAATTATTCCCAAATTCCACACCTCATTCAACAAAACCCCTCCGCCGATCTCATCCATCGGCATTTCATTCAGCAAACAGAATTGCCCAAGGTGGAACGCAACAATCCAGCATGCAACTGGCCACGCGTGTGGCGAAATATAGCAGACAAGAAGCTAACATCAACGCAGCGCACTCATCTCTATCTGCTAGTAAATGGCAAAACTGAACATCGCAAACTGTTATTCGCGATGCAGCGAGTGGCAGACGAAAATTGCACGTATTGTGGGAACCAGACGACTGAAACTCTCCAACACAAATTCAGTACCTGTGCTCGTGTCGGCCCGGCATGGACGAGTCTGCAGCAGAGGCTTGCGGGACTGATAAATGGATGGAGACGACTCACTTTTGAAGACCTGGCGAGACCTGCTCTGGCAGGATTAGGACGTCCAACGAGAGTGAAAATATTGCGCTCATTTATTAATTACATCTGCTTTGTTAATTCATGTAACGATAGAATTGATGTTAACGCTTTGAATTTTCACTTAGATTTAGAATTTTAAAACTGTATTCCCAATGAATTGACCACAATAAAACCTATTTTTAAACCAAAAAAAAAAAAAAAAAAAAAAAAAAAAATTTACCATTTTACTCGTATTTTATTTAAAGTCCATACGCAAATGCCCGCACCTTGGCCTTAACCCCGGCCATAAGATTCTGCACAACCTGTGAATCAACCGTTTTTTGCATGTAAACCCATACTTTCTTCAGTCCCTCGACTGTCTTCACTACCTTAGGTCGTTTAAGAAGGTGCTGCTTCATAATCGCCCAGTACTTTTCGATGGGGCGGAGCTCCGGAGTGTTGAGGGTTGAACATTTTCGGCACGAAGATTCTCATTCGACTAGTCGAAGATTCTCATTCGACTAGTCAAGATTGTTCTACAAATGAGCTGAACAAGACATGTTTCCCCCAATTAAAAAGCCAATATTCCACTAAACAAATGTATAAAAGGATATTCAGAAGACGAACTAACGTTTTACTTGCGTCGCACTTCAGCTATTCCCACATGTTTAACATAAGCATGAATAAGAGCTGAATAAATATCTTATAAAATCCTAATTCAGCTTCAGTATATTATAAGAACAGTTGATCCAATAGAGGCCAAAATGACGTTTAACAATCACATTGTTCAGCAATAAATAAGCCTTGTAAAAGCGATCACACTATAGCTAAATTTCATAAAATGGTCAAAATATCCGAAATTCGTGTTGAGTACCGAATGCATTTCAAAGCTCATAAATTATGCTATCTTAAAACTTTTAAAATAGCTGTTCAGAAAATAAACATGGTCAGTCTCCAGAAATGCAGAATTATTGTGAAAAACAAAAATAAACATTTAAGTTAAGTATTCCGAGTAGGAGCAAAGTACTGACAAACAAAGCGTGATATTGACTTGATTGACATAAGAGATAAAATATCTGAAGACAATATCAAAATTTTGTTCCTGGAACTACTAAACCTATGAAAAATTTGATGTACGCAGATCTAATGAATAGCTCGCAGCTATTGGTAAAATCTTGCAGAATCTAAATATGACATGCCAATTTTGTTCTAGTAGTTTATTTTAGATATAATTTCCAGATATTTTATATCATATATCTATCAAGTTAATATCACTTTTGGCTATCCATATTATACTTTCTATTGCTAAGCTCTTTTCGCCTGCTCGGGATGTTTTTCCGTACAAGAAAAATGGAAATTTCTTTGACAGAATTGATTAAATAAATTTCTATAGCCAGCTACATTTGAAATTACATTTCTTCACAACTGAATAAATACTGCGCTCTAAGAAAAATGATTTACTTGGCCATTTCCGAAAATGAAAATCGCATCAAGATATTCGAATATTTTTCTATTCAGGTGGGTTCTGAGGACTAACCCTTCAAATGATTCAAATATATTCACACAGAGAACTTTTACTTCAATGCATATGTAATAGGTTTATGAAAAATACAAATAAAAAAATAATCAAACTATAATTTATAAAATTATTTAAGTTAATTAATCAGTTTTGAACAAACTAAAACTTATTATGAAATTAGATTAATCATTTCAGACTGTTTTTACTTTGTGTAAATAAACATTATTTTGACCAACATCGACATAAATTTTCTCACTGTGCGCTAAAAATAGCCGACTGAACTCAGCTTGGATCAGCACTAAACAGCAGCTGAATAATATGCTTGTTCAGTTGTAGATTAGCGTACCATGTGTTGATTAGATGTTGTCGAATAGAAGCTCGAACATGGTTAATATTCAGCTATGAGAAGTTTATATTTTGCACTGGACGGTATAATCATCAATTCTAGGATGGCGCAGATGGCAAGGCATACCGCGGACGATTGGAAGGTCTCGAGTTCGAATCCAGTATACAGGCGATTTTTAAATAGGATTGTTATACTATCATAATAATAGTGCACACTACATTTATAAAGTAAAGTGCCTAGAAAAATATTTTTTTGTTTTTATTAGTCTATGATTATTTTTAGACCAGCCGTATAAAAGCTAAACTAAATGCTTGTAAAACATTTTTAAAGCTGAAAAATAAAGTTGGTATTCAACGACATGCTTTAAAGTTTCTCCAAATTTGTGTGAACAATGCTTTAACAAAGGTTGGCAATGGAAATTATTAAAATGTTATAAAACATGATGCTGGATAAAACTGCCATAATGGTGTTTGTTAAATGAGTGAATGTTAGTTGGGCGCTTCCCGCACGTGCAGATGGCTTGCCAAACCAGGAATTTCTTCGCTAATTTGGACATCTTCTGAGTGCGGACATGCTCCGGAACGCTGAACTTATCCTTGGCCGTGAAAAACAGGTTGCCGGGGATCTGTTTGAAGTCGGCCTTCACATATGTTTCGTCGTCCATGATGCAGCATTCAACTACAACTTCAGGTACAACTTCCTGACACGGGTTTTGGCGAACTTGTTCTGTTTCTCGTCGCGATTTGGGGCCTTTTGTACCTTGAACGTTCGAAGCCCAGCCTTAGTTTTGGCCTTCTGGACAAACCTTCGGCTTAGGTGCAGGTTCTTAGCCACATCCCGAACGGAGGCGTTCGGGTTTCGGTTGAAGCCCCCAACTACGCGGTTCTGATTTTGGTGTTGTACGGAATACTTTTTCCTTCACTTCTGGGCTTCCGATCGGTGGTCAATCGTTCTTAAAACCGGGGGTGATCCATTAATTACGTAAGGGTTTATGGGGGGAGGGGGGGTTTGAGATTTCTTACGCGGCATACAATTTATTTTTAATTTTCATACAAAATATCTTATCATGGGGGGAAGGGGGGGTCGGAAAATCCCGAAAATTCAGAATGTAAATAATTCACTATGAACTGAATCCACTCAAATTTTCATTAAATTCTACCCAACGGTTAAAAAGTTAGAGCAATTTCATAGTGTGGCAATTTCATCGTGGACACCCTTTAGTATAGTCTGATTTTTTTTTCTACTTGGTACTACGTCGCCACTGGGTTAGAGTCTGCTTCTCAGTCGACATATGATAATGTCCTCTTTATGTCTGTGAATCTTTTCAAAGAATCAATGTTCCACTGGGATATTGTTTGTATATGTTATTCAAACTGCCGCGTTTGTTTGAAATAGATTTCAGCCATCTCTGTGTGAGCTTTTTGATGTAGCGATCAGTGGTGGGTCTTAAAGAAAATCGGGAAATTTATTCTTGGCAGCCACTAGATCATAGATGGAAGCCAAAAAGGTCTCCAAATCCATCGTACAGTGGCTGCAAAATTCACCAAAAATACAAAACTCACTCAAATTGTTTAACCCGAATTCATGGACCATAAATATTTGTTGATGGTTCAATGGACATATACAGATAAAAATACATGGGGTAAGACACTCAATAATATTGGTATTAATATCCGTTAATACGGATTAATATATATTATTTTTATGATATCATCGAGTTACCTACGATTTTCCTAAAGACATCTGACAGAAGTATCTTGAATTTAAGTCAATGGTGGGGGTTTAAAAGAAGAGGCTAGGGGTTGTGGATTGTATGTCTTGCCGATCTGACATACCATAGGAGACAAATTGCATCGGGATCGAGTTGCGGAATGGCCCGGAAATCGTAGAAAGATGTGGGGCATTGATGGCAATGGAGCTTCACTGAATGTGATGCATCGTACAGGTGACAGTCTCCTTCTAGCCTAGATATTTGGATGTTGGCATCAAACAGTGCACAATGGTCCAGATAGCAAGTTTACGCGGACATGAACTTTTCGACGTCATTTTGTGGTTTTAGAGTATAGGTTGCTTCCCAGAAGTGTCTCGAAATTAGTTGTACTACAATTCGTACGAAAAGGATTTTTTTTTTCTGCACTAATCGCAATAGTGTCCTATACGCCAACTTTTTTATGTTAATAGATAGCAAGTTGGTATGTTCAGCAAAGTTGTAGCATATTTTAATACAAAAAATTTTGTAGAAAAAACTTTTTCTCTATCTCTTATACTTTCTGAGATAATTGACTTTTTATATTCATAAAAAATGAAGAAAATCATGTTTTCACTCATAAGTTATTTATTTACAAATTTTAGCAGCCTACTATGTTGTACAAAGTTTTTGGTACTGCTATATTCTACAACTTTGGTGAATATACCACAGTTGTATTTCATCTCGTTTTCTTATTGTCTTTTTCTTCTTCTTCCTGACGTAACGTCCCAAAGAAGATTTTAATTTAAAATCATGCCGTATTAAAAGTCATAAATGGTAATATGTTGCAAGAGTTGAAAGGCATTCAATTTATTTATCTTGAGTCTTTGATTTATGTATAGCAGTAATTATTACAGTAGTTAAAGTCGTATTGAAATCAGTCATAGTAACCATGTCAAAAAAATACAATTGCGATTGCTACTCACATCAGATCCAGTGATCTCACTGACAAATCGTCGAATCGCACAGAAGCATTCGGAATTGCACGAAGAAGCGCAAGAATTATTGAAAAAGTTTTGAAAATTATGCTATTTAACAATATAGTACACTCTACAAAATCTAAACAGGTGTTGATTATTTCATGCTGAATCGCGGCGGCCATGACTTTGTGTGTTTTATAGAAAAGATGACTAATTAATGTGTTTTAATTGCAAATCACCCGTCATTGAAAAAAGTCTTAAAAATATATATAAACATAATATATTCACCAAATTTCACTCAAATACTCTTTAAGGGGTGTAGAGCCACGATGTGACAGGTAGGTTCATTTTCAAGTGCATCTTTGCGAGTTATTTGGCCTGTAATACGGCATGATTTTAAATTAAATCCCCTACAATAAGAAAACCAGAAGAAACACAACTGTGGTATATTCACCAAAGTTGTAGAATATAGCAGTACCAAAAACTTTTTAGAACATAGTAGGCTGCTAGAATTTGTAAATAAATGACTTATGAGTAAAAACATGATTTTCTTCATTTTTTATATAAAAAGTCAATTAGCTCAGAAAGTATAAAAGATAGAGAAAAAAGTTTGTTCTACAAAGAGTTTTGTATTAAAATATGCTACAACTTTGCTGAATAATACCAATAATAGATAGCAATATTAACATAAAAAAGTTGGCGTATAGGACACTATTGCGATTAGTGCAGAAAAAAATCCCTTTCGTACGAATTGTAGTACAACTAATTTCGAGACACTTCTGGGAAGCAACCTATACTTTAAAACCAAAAAATGATGTCGAAAAGTTCATGTCCGCGTAAAATTGCTATCTAGACCACTGTGCAGTGTGGTGTATGTTGCATCGGACGGATTTCTCATATATTTTGCTCAGACGATCTGACGATAAACACAACTTGTTTTTTCATATAAATAATCAATTTGCCTTGGGAACTCCGGCAGCAGGCAAACAGCAAAACTCCATGCATGCTTGATAATCTTCTCAACATCAATATTAATATCATTAATAAATATTAATATTTTAATACTGGATCTAGTGTCCTGCCCAGGGTTGGGAAAAATCTTGATATTCACTCTACAGTAGCCAAGCAAAGCGAATCACAGTCAGCGAAGCCAGTGAAACTCACGCCCATCGCTGCTGTAGGCAAAAGCCTTGAAAATAGCAAAACACCCGTTGCTAAGAGCAACCCAGAATTACTGTAGAAAAATGTTCTATTTCCCGCTGCATTTCCCGCATTTAGAGCCTTCAATGACACTCATGGTTTAGAAAATTCGTGCACCCGACATAGGCTACTTGATGAGATTCACGTTTTTGAACTACTGTACTGGGAGAGCCACGTGATTTTCGCGAAAATTCAAGCCTACTACTATTACCATTCCCAGCACTGGTCCTGCCACATGTAAAAATATTTAAATTTTAATGTAGCGTAAACAGAAGAGTATAGTAAAATGAAATCAAATTCATCTATTGTTACAACATCACTCTTAAATTTCAACCAAAGATGCTTCGTGTAACATAAACGTGTAAATTTAAAGTGCATTCGATTGAAAAATAAGCGATTTGGCGTTGACATTTCAGTTTATTTTGAACGACACAGAAAACATACATTCAAATCTAATTTAACAACTGTTTAATGACCGGCTGCCTTCCAGCCTTTTTCACTGACCAACTGCATGCCGAAGTTACTCGAGCGGATTGTCAACCGCCGTTCAATCACTGAGCTGGAGTCGAACGGACGGCTGGACAAGCGTCCGCACGTGTGGGACGTGGTACACGGAGAAAATGAAGTACTCAAAAGTGAGTTCATTCTACTCAATTCAGGGGGTTTGTGCGTTAACCTACTTTTAAGTTGATGGGATGGACGTTGTTTTCATTTACATACATGCGAAAGAATACCTACTGGCTAAGTTATTTTTACTCAACCGGCAGATCAAATAACTCAACTTTCAGTACTGTGAAACTAACTCAAATTTGAGGTAACGCATTAAGGTTCATTTTTTTTGGGTTGTTTTGCTCTTCGCTCTCTGATTACAATAGGAGGATCGAATGTAATAGGGAGAGAAAAATAACTGTTAAGTTGAAAAATCCTCATATATGGGTTTTCCATTTTCTGGTACACGGAGAAAAACACGTACTTCGCCGAGCTGGAGAGGTCAATGAGCCTATGCATGCTTAAAAATGTTTGACTTTTACTGTGTACCCTGTTTTCTAGTTAATCGTGAGAGCAAGCGAGACAGCGCACAGTAAAAGTCAAAAGAAAAAAAGAATTTATGGCACGTACAGAGGCTCATACCAAACATCGACGAGCACTGTATGATAGCGTTTTTGGATCTGTCAAAGCATACGACACCCCCTGGTACGGTATAATTCGCACCCTGAAGTCATGGCGGATACGTGGTCGGTGTTGAATCTACTGCAAAGCTTTCTCGAGGAGCAAGGAGGATGATACACGACCAGTAAATATAAACTGGAAAATGGTGTGCCGCAAGTATCTGTATCTATAGCAAAGGACTACACACGAAATATCAGGCCGCCGTGAATGCTGTCTGTAAATAGGCGATGAGTGTCGGCTTCGCAATGTCTGCGGCAAAATCGCATGTTTTCTACTGCAGTCCACATGCACGTCGCGAAATATCATTGTAGACCGAGTTTCCATCCTGAAAACCAACTGGCTGAGGGTTGTAGGTGTAACTCTAGATATCGTACCTTGACATTCAAGCTCTATTGCAAGATAGCGTGCGTGGTGCATGTTGAATCGGCGTTAGTTACTACAAAACTGACGTACTGAGCCGAGGTGGATCAGCAACTTTGCAGATCTTCGCTCCCGCATATAACAGAATAGTTCGGTTTGCTTCCGGAGCCTTTGTCACCAGCCCGGTAATTTCGGTCATGGCCGAAGTGGGCACCCTACCATTTAAACTGCTGGCGGTTCAGTGCGTAGCAAGAACAGCCATCCGCATTCTGATGAAGAACAGCCGAAACAACTCTCTACCCTTGATTCGGCGCGCTTCGGATCGTTTGGAGGAGATCACAGACACGGCATTCCCTGCAATCGGTCAACTTTTGAGACAAGGCGACCGTGCTTGGAACGAGAACCCTCGATTCTATGGGACGAGAAGAACAGTATTCGAGCCGGTGACCCACCAGAGAAAGTCCGCCAAGACGCTCAGACACTACTGTTCACACGCTTCCACAACTCTACCGCCGTCTACACTGACGGGTCAAAGTGCGAAAACACGGTAGGAGCCGCATTCTATTACAATGGCCTTTCCGAGACTTTCAATCTACCGAAGGAATGCAGCGTTTCCTCTGCATAAGCGTATGCGATTAGAAAGGTGGTTTTTATCCCTAACATCCGGGGGGATTCGGGAGCTGCTTGCAGGCCCTGGAGGCAGGATCTTCCAAGCACCCGTGTATTCAAGAGATCGAGCCCATTGGGCACGAAACAAAATTGTTCGGTTCTGTTGGATCCCGGGACATGCCGGCATTACAGGCAATAACGAAGCTGATCGCTTGGCCAACGCAGCAAGACAGCAACCGGCTATCGACACTCCCATCTCCGGTGAAGATGCATTGAGGGCAACAAAACAAGCCATACGGCGCCGATGGTTCGAAACAAGAGAGAACAAGCTTAGAGAGATAAAGGACGATTCGAAGATATGGGTAAACAGTGGTAATGCGGCCAATCAACGCGTGTTAACCAGGCTGAGAATCAACCCCACACAGCTCACGCATGCGTTTCTCTTGAAGAAGGAATCTCAGCCACCTGTGAGTATTGCGGAACCACAATCGATGTGAGACATCTAGTTCTGCACTGCAGGAAGTTTGAGCAAGAGAGGCGAAGATATGCTATCGATACGCTTAGTTTGTAAGAAGCCCTGATAACAGTACAGAAGGAACGACGAAACTTTGTAAATACTTACGTGATACAAGATTGTATATGAAGTTGTGAAAAATTATTTGGTAATAAGGTTTAGTAAATATCTCTCTTCGACACGGATAAACAAAAAAATGGATACACTGTATGAGATATATTTTGTTTGGCGGCACGAAAGAAAACTTTTTGGTTTGTATTGTTTTGAGTTCACTAGTACTTACTTGAAACACGACAATCCTCAGGGTGTCTACTATCTGGAAAAACATGGAAAACCTGGAATTATCAGGGAATTTTATTCAACCTGGAATTCTCAGGGAATTTGATGTTCACGACAAAGGATTTTTGGGTCTAAACCCAGAGCTACCATTATTTGCCAGAAAACTCTCTTCATTGGAAAAAAAATTCGGCTGCGCCGCTCTCAAAACACTATATGAGCTGTTTTGATCCTGAGTGAGGATCCTTTCGAGTATGAAATTGTATCAGCTTACCAACACAGAACTGATGTTTTCAATGTCTCTATATTTCTTCAGTAAAGAACTGACGTACATATCCAGACCTGGTAGCAGGGTTTTTATAGATACTTACCATTTTTATGCAAGTCTCTAAACAGTCTATTTTTGAAAAGGTGATGTCTTTATTTAAACCAAAATAGTCTCTAAAGCCTATTTTTCCCTTATCTTGCTTGCAGGTAATTGAGATACAAAATTTCTTCTCATATTTCTCGAGAACAGCTTCAGGAATTATCCTTGTGGTTTCTCCAGAGATTTTATTAGAAATTCTGCAAGAAATTCCTCTACTCCTACTTCAAGAAATCATTGAGCATTTTTACGTTATTACCTCTAGTAATTTTCTCAGGGAGTACTTTGAACAAAGACTAACCGAGGACTTCATCCAGATATTTTTTTCACTATCTTTTCAACCGAATTCTACAGTTGTTAATCTAAGAGATATCCAAAGTTTCACACAGATTTCTTTTACAAGAAAAGCCGACAAAAATTTCAACGCCATTTCATCTACGGTTATTCCAAAGAATAGCTCCAAAAGTTCCTCGAAAGGTTATTCGAGTGAATCTATTAAGAACATTTCAAATAATTCCTTAAATTCGACCTGTGTTTTATTATTAAGTATCTTTAGATTTTGTTATAAGAATTTCTCCAGCATTTCGTCCAAGGATTACTGGAGCGGTCATCCAAACATTTTTCAATGAATTTCTCTAAAAATCCCCATGGGTTATTGAAAAGTTAGTTTAAGGTTCCACGCCAGTTAACACTACAGCATATTTTTATGAATTCCTCCGATTATAGGAATAATTATTCCAACACAATTTTTTTGGAATTTCGTCCTCTTTTTCCAGGAGTTCCTTCACAATATTCTGCAAGATCTTATGTTTTTTTTTCTTTTTTTCTCAATTATCTTAGCAATAATCTTGGAAACCTTCTAAGTGATTCATCAAGAGTGAGTATTCCTGAAAATCAAAGGTGACCTAAGAAATTACATAAGTAACTGTAACAGAAGGTAACCTAAAACTTACTTTAGGAATACGTCACGAATTTTTCTCAGCAATTTTTCAGCTTTCTGGAAAATTTCCTTAAAGAAAACTCTTGGAAGAATGCTTAAAAAACAGTTTTGAAAACATCAATGAGAAATTTCTTAGAATTAATGGAGGAATTTCTTAAACTGGTTGTTTGATTGTATATTGGATGTTTTAGGTTGAAATTGGCAGTTCAGTCTACTGAATTAATCAAAAACAACTGTATGTTTTCGTTATCCAACGTTCCGGCCCTTATTGGACCTTTTTCAAGGATTCTGTAATGTTAATGGAATTTATGGAATGGAATTTATGTAATTAATGGAATTTCTTAAGAAATCTTAGAAGCAATCTCGTGAGTGATTCCTGAAGGTATCCTCAGAAAAAATTGTAGTCAAGATCAAAAAAAAATCCTTGGGGACATCTGGACAAGTCTCTGGTTGAATACTACAACATGTTTTAAACAGGGTTCTTGGAAGATGTTCTAGAAAAACTGAGTGGAGAATCATCAGATAAAATCCTAGAGGACTAAGGGCTTTTTCAAAAAATATCTTCAATAATATATGGAGGAATTTTTAATGGAAGCCCTTAGGTATTTTTTGTGATATTTTTGGAGAAAATCCTGGTTTTATTTCGAAATATCCAAAACAAATTTTTTGGAAGAATTCCTTACGAAAATTCTTGGAGAATGAAAATCTCAAATAAAGATATCAGTCCATCTCTCTCATCTCATCTCGTCGTAATACATCAATGAAAGTTTGTCCTTTACTATCATATACCAGATTTGCTGATATGTCGTCATAATGTCACGACAAAAAAAAAGTTTTAAAAATAGTCTCAGAGAAATGTCTGTCTGATCAAACTATTTCATACTGGTTCCTGTGTGGGCTTCGTAGCCGTGCGGATAGTGTCACCAGGCATTTAGCCGCATCGTGCTAGGGAGTGTGGGTTCGATTCCCGCCTCGGCCGGTAAACTTTTCGTGATGACTGTTTTCCGACTGTGCCACTGGGCGCTGCATGCTAGTCCGTTGTCTAGTGTGGTGCTTCCTTCAAAGGGCATAAATGCCCACTGGAAGCATTAACGTGTCAGTGTCTTTTTTTAAAAGGTTTCGTTTTTTGATTACTGTTTTGTCTCTTTTCAGTCTCTTTTTGGTTACTTTTTAGTCTTTTTTTATTCTGGAGTGAGGTTTTTTAATTTCCTATTTTCAAGAAACTCAATCACCACCAGGCCTGCTTCATGCACAATTTTTAAATTTATTGAAAAATATTTGATTTCAGAAAAACGTTTTTAGAAAAGTAATCTGGAATTTAAACAACTTCAAGTTTAAAATTTCGTAACAATCATGATTAATTTAAGTTTTTCGAATGAAATGCAAAAGTTCATCATTTATTAAATAAAATTGCCAGAGTTAAATGTTATGTGGTCAAATGCGATTACCCAGGGGCTTGATAATCCGTGTTGCTATTATCCGAAAAAATGGACCCGGGAGCTTTAAGTTTTATGGATTATTTAAATAACTTTAAATTGATATATATCTACTTAAATATGTAGCAGATAATCACTAACAATTGATTCAATTTGAGATATTTTAAACCGTAGGCTACGGAGCTGACACACAAAATTCAAATTGCTCGTATTTGGGCATAACTCAGTATTTTTTCTTGAAATTTTGAGGATTGCTACACTGTTAGTTGTAGTTTCATGAGTAATTGGAAAGTATACATTCGGAGTATTGTTGACAAAGTTATTCCAGAACATCTCTGGGTCAGGTAGGGTAAAAATCACATAAACTTCCTTTTAGAATTCATTTATTATTTCGAATTGAAATGTTTTCATACAAAAAGTGTACAGACTAGTTATTTGTAACAGGTTACGATGCACCGAAGGTTTCAAAAATGTATAATTAACTTAGAACAATGCTAAGACCTCCAGAACATTCTTAAGTTTTGTCCATAATCTACACAGATTCATAAATTATTTTAAGCGTGTGATGTCTATGTTAAGTGGTTTACAGGACTCATTTAGCATTAACAGACGTGTTCATGAATTTTGACAATATATTGGATATTGGAAGTCATCCAAATCCTCCTGGAGTTCAGGTCCTTTTAATCTACCAAATCTACTACACTCTATACTCACCCAATTCTCGTGAAACATTCTTATTCCTATCCGTAAAGCTTTATATGACCCGGAAAGTGTACTGCCGTTATACGCATAATTGTCCCATATTCCAAAATATGCAGCCAAGCAAAACGCGTTTAAAGAATTTAGCACATTCATATGTCGTGCCATGTTTGTGATAAATCTAAATTAAATTGTTGCAAATGTATGTAAACTAGAATCAAGAGTTTGAATTATGGGAAAAAGTAAATTTTGATACGAAATTCAAAGTGGAACTGTTATGCCAAGAAATATGGGGTATCGAGTGAATATCTTCGAATAACAGTCCCTCTGATAGTACTGATCTATCATGTGCTAAGCGTACTGATGACCAAATATAGAGGATTTATATCCTCAATGCTATGTTGAGGCACTTAATGAAGGCTCAAGTGACATAAACAAAACGGAGCCACATGTGGAGAAGTGAGGAAATATGATTTTATACTTCAGGATGAAAAGCAAAAGTTTCTGTATGTGAGATATAGAGAAAATGTATGAGTTATAACAAGAAATAGTAGATGAGTAAGCGTTTGATTGGATGTGGAGCCCTACGTTGTGTGATATGGTAGCGGGGACGACGAAAGGAACAAACTGGTTCAAATTTCTGATTTAAACTTGATTGCAACCGAGAGGCAGCGTGCCTACTCTGGGGAACGAAGGAAACTATATCTACATACAATATACAGTCGCCTTTTATAGGCGACACAGTACGGAGATGAACAATTTAAACCGTGCGCGCAGCAGTGCACTGGATGGTGCCTATCGCAGCGTTGGGCTGACGATTGACGATTCTCTTCATCGTCGTTGGGAATTGAACAATGGGCAGTGCGTTGAATGGTTCAACTTCACACGACAGATTTATATTTTGTAAATTTCATCTAATCTTGTCATCAGAGTAATTTAAAATTCATAGTACGAACAATAAGCTCGCAAACATTTGTATTTGCCTACAACAGAGTTTTATGATCAAGTATGGATATATTAAAAACATTTGGTTTGAATATTAAGTCTAGCTGTAAACCAAAATTGATGCCCAGTACTTCAGTATATTCTGAAGGCCTTAAGATTAACCATATTCATATTAGTACTCTTTGCGAGCCATATGAAGCTTTATGGAAAGAAATAAGAACGTTTAAAGAGAATTGAGTGAGTATAGACTGTAGTAGATTTTGTAGATCATAAGGACCTGAATTTCAGGGTGGTTAGGATGACTTTCAATATCCAATATCTTGTTAAAATTTGTGGACATGTCTGTTAAGCTTTAATGAGTGCTGTAAAGCACTCAACGTAGACATCACACGCTTAAAATAATTTATGAACCTGTGTAGATAATGGCCAAAATCTCAGAATGTTCTGGTAAGGCCTCCAAGGCATTGTTCTTAATTTATTATACATTTCTAAATCCCTTGATGCATCGTAACTTATTGCAAATAAGTGGTCTGTACACTTTTTGTATGGAAACATTTAGTTTCCGAATGATAAATGAGTACTAAAAGAAAGTTTCTGTGATTTTTACCCTACCTGACCCAGAGATGTTCTGGAATAACTTTGTCAACAATACTCCACTTTCTCATTACTCATGAAACTACAACTAACAGTGTAGCAATCCTCAAAATTTCACGAAAAAATATTGAGTTATGCTCAAACACGAGCAATTTTAATTTTGTGTGTCAGCCCCGTAGCCTACGGGTTAAAGAATTTGGATTTTTTGCAGGGCAGAACTATATGATTATTTGCTAATAAATCGGTTACCTTAATATTTATTGCCACAAATCCAAATAAAGTTTTACTTTTGCGCCCATGAAGCTTGCTTGCTTTGACTTTATTAACGAGATTTTTAGCCCTGGGCTAGTTCATCTCGGGACCAACGGCTTTACTTCCCTTCCGAAGGAAGTCGTCACTATAACTTTTTACGTCATAAGTGACTATGTCGGGGATGGGATTCGATCCCAGGTCCTCGGCGTGAGAGGCGAGTGTTCTAACCACTACACCAGGTCCGTCCCCAAAGCCCATGAAGCTGTCTTAGTTATTTAAACGACCAATGGAAATAAACGGTAAATAATATGTACTAAAAATACTTTCAAGAAGAAGCATACTGATGTACTTGAAAGTTCCGTTCTGTTCACAGAGCTCTTATAAACAAAATAAAAGACATCATCATTGGAAAATACAATTCATTTGAATAAAACTTAAGCTTTGGTATTGTTAGCACCTTCATATTGTGATATTGGATATTGGAATAGTTTCAGCATGCTGTAAATAATGTTTAAAAGCGTATAAATAGCTATTGAATAGAAAACACTTCAAAATTTGCTTTAAACATATAAAATTAGAGTATTTCTTGAACCTGGATTTTTTTTTAGTGAAACCTGGAAAAACCTGAAAATATCAGGGAATTTCATTTCGGTAAACGAGTAGACACCCTGATTCTGTGAAATCTCATTCCAATTACTATCGTTCCATTATTTACGTTCAACTTTGTCATAGACTATTAAAATTGGTCGAAAAACGGCAGAGATAAACTAAACTTTTGCACGATACATAGGGGGAGATCCCCCAGTACCGGACACTTAAGCCACTAAATTCATAATTCGAAAAATATTGATTTGATGGGCTCGTGTTACCCATTTATGATGAATATTATCATTTTTATAGTGTACAAAAATAAGTTTGAAAATATAAATATGAATTTTGACATTGAGTTTTGATGATGTATTTTAGTACCAAATTGATCGATCTTGAAAGGTGGCACCCAATACCGGACACGATCTGGAAATGCCTCGAATTCTGTAAATTTGAACATCATTGAATGTGTACACTATAGTAATAGTTTATAATTACCAATTCAATGCAATTGCAACATTTACAAAAATAATTTGAGTTTTTCTTAGTTTGCAAGATGCCTATCAAAAACCTCTTTCATATATGATGAAAAATAGCACAATTTACGATGTTGTTATGAATGTTCATTCTTCTTAATTTTATTGGATGTTTGATACCATGGTCGACGGAACCCATGAAAAATGAAAGTATTTTGAGACACTGATGCAATAATTACAAAGATATCATATAACAAATCAAGCTGTCCGAAACTGAGGGACAGGAGGTGCTTAACCAAAATTGTAATATGTCCATATTTACTTCAATTATGGTACAAAATACATTCATACTATCAAATTAGGATTGTGTTCGATCATGCTTGCGGGATCCAAAGTATTTTTTCATATTCATAATAATTACTAAATAGGCTCAAAATTAAGAAAATACGTCAATTTTTTAAAGATTTTCAAACTTTTCTACTTTTTTGAAAAGGGATGCATATTTCAAGGATGTGTTATTCTACGCAAACATTAGTCTACATAATAGCTTTCTTTTCTACTAATACACCATCTTGATTGGACCATGCTTTCTCGATGTTTCGACTTTGTCCGGTATTGGGTGCTGTCCGGCACTGGGGGATCTCCCCCTATATCATACAAAGGGGTGAACCCAAACTTTTGCACGATGGCTTGGAAGGCTATTTTATTAATAAGTAAAAAGAAATAAGTTTTTGGCGACAAATTTTTGCTAGAACTATAGAATAATTTTGGTCGATCCAATGCTGAGAAAATGAGCTGTAAAACTGAAAAACAGTGTATTTTTTGAAAAATGTCACAATTTTAAGTAAAACTTAAATGAACAAATTTCATAAACTGTTAATAGCATAGCATAGCATAGACTGACTGTACATGTCAATGGTTGCTACTCCGTGATTGATCGGAACTGGTAAGAATTGCACTACGATCCAAATGAATAAGGGATGGGAGTTTCCGCTTACTCTCGAAGTGCAATTTTAGCAGATCTAATATTATTGATCAATAACGGCGCCGGCCAAGTCCTTACAGTCAGTTGGGATGGGGAAGGAATGTTAGGGTGTAATGATTGTTGCTTCTAGAGACCGAGAATACCTCTGCATCTCCACAATCACCACGGGAAGGGTGTTTATTAGTGAGGGAGGAAAAGATCTGGGAGTCACCTCTGGTCGGTGATGCGATCCATGGACAAGGGGGAAATATACGACTTGTATTTAAAGCTAGTTTTGTATTTTTGTCTCGAGAAGTTTTTGGAAAAATACGTCAACATCTATAATGTCGAACAATTCAAAAGACGTTTTTATTAATGACGAAAACTGAAAATTACATGTATATATTTTAACTTATATGAAACAGGAATAATGCCGACACTTGTAGTGACGAACCATACATAGTTTGTTTGAAAATTACATCTAAGTATTACTGTGCATTTTGTCTCGATATGGTAGAAGTTTTAGAAAATACGTCAACATTCACAATGTCGAACAATTCAAAAGATTTTTTTTAATAAATAATTTTTAATAATGTCAAAAAGAGAAAAATATATGTATATTCAAATTGTATAAGAAAAAAGCATAATGCCGACACATATAGTGACGAACCATACAAAGTTTGTTTTAATATTACATAAAAGTTACGCTTTCAAGAAAATATGTGTTATCATAAGCATGAAACGAACTCACCAGTTGGTAATCCATTCTCGACTGAACACAAAACTGACACTGACAGCAAAACTTCTTGGCGTCCCGAAAATAAACCGTCTTGCTTGGGCCTTCCCAAATACGTACCCAGCAAGACGCTCCAAAACAGGTGAAAAAAAAAATCTCCGGCGACGAAAACACGCGCGAATCCGTCAGCAAAATCAACGGACGACGCAAAACCGAACTGTCCTGCTCCGGCAACAAAAACGCGCGAATCCGTCAGCAAAATCAATCGGACGACGCAAAACCGAACTGTCCTGCTTGGGCTTCACGAAGCACTACCCAGCAAGACGCTCCAAAACAGGGGGAAAAAAAATTCTCCGGCAACAAAAACGCGCGAATCCGTCACCAAAATCAATCGGACGACGCAAAACCGAACTGTCCTGCTTGGGCTTCACGAAGCACTACCCAGCAAGACGCTCCAAAACAGGGGGAAAAAATTCTCCGGTAACAAAAACGCGCAAATCCGTCACCAAAATCAATCGGACGACGCAAAACCGAACTGTCCTGCTTGGGCTTCACGAAGCACTACCCAGCAAGACGCTCCAAAACAGGAAAAAAAAAAAAAAAAAAAAAAAAATCTCCGGCAACAAAAACGCGCGAATCCGTCACCAAAATCAATCGGACGACGCAAAACCGAACTGTCCTGCTTGGGCTTCACGAAGCACTACCCAGCAAGACGCTCCAAAACAGGGGGAAAAAAATTCTCCGGCAACAAAAACGCGCGAATCCGTCAGCAAAATCAATCGGACGACGCAAAACCGAACTGTCCTGCTTGGGCTTCACGAAGCACTCAAATTTCATAAACTGTTAATGTCAAAATACCTACGAAATAAGATTGACTCTGTGTCTTTCTAAGGCGGCATCCACAAATTACGTAACGCTCTAGGGGAGGGGGGGTAGTAGGCTCAAGCATTACGACTCATACAAAAATTTGAAGTTTTTCATACAAAGAGCGTTACGGATGGGGGAGGGGGTCGAAAATTTCCAATTTTAGCGTTACGTAATACATGGACGCTGCTTAATGCGTCATAGAGTTCCAATTGAACGTGTAATCGCTGAGATATGGACAAAATACTTTTGTATGTTCACAGTTAAAAATGATGAAGATTACACGTCATTTAAACTTCATTTATGCAATGTAAACATGATGTCACGTAAATTTCAGTTTGAAATCATGTAAAAATGTGTTATATGTCATGTAATCACTCAGGATCCTGCTCGATTACATGACATATAATTGAAGTTTACATGACATATCATGTAAATATCCATGATATTCCACGCTCCAATTATGTGCATTATATGTCTCAGAAATTTACACGTATCGTTCGAACTGTGTTTTGAAGGGGGTGAACCCAAACTTTTGCACGGGAGTGTAAGTTTTGAGAAAAAAATTGTAAATTAACTCATTAACTCAAAAGTCTGTGTTGTGATTTTTCAATGAGTGAAATTCATGTTATTTCTGAGCTGCGGTAAATATTCCAGATCAATCGGACCATCCGTGACGAAATTCAAAGTTCCAAACTTTATCCTTTTGTATGAAAACCAATCCGTACTTTAATCTTTCCAGTACTGTAGATATCACCCCCAAAAAACTTTTGATTTCAACTTGTCTCGGTTAACTGCAATTGATTCCAGCAAGGCAGTTTTTGATTTTCAACTAATTTCATAAAAATCCGGCTAACGAAATCGTCCATTTCGTACATATAGTCTCGCTAATTTTAGGAACAAAATACTTTTGTTAGATAGTGAGTCCATCAAAGAAAACACATGAAGCTCAAGCTGATGTGTAACCGAGAGCTTTATTTGCAGTCAAATCACATCCATGCAGTTCCTCAGCCCCTTGAAGCACATTCTCACACGGTGCAAGGCATTTGTGAATGAAAAAAAAGCTATGAATGAAACTGTTTTCTACCACCAATGACGATTCGACTAGAATGTTACGCAACGCCATGTACTCGGTTGATCTGGGCACTACATCGTGGCAGTTTTTTTTTCACCATAGCTTGAAACTCCAAATGACTTTTTGGACTTCAACTGACATTTATGGGTTTATTCACAACGCAATCTATGCAGATCCAAGCGTCGTTGCGCCGTTCGCCACTCAGCTCATTTAAATGGTCGATATTAACGCGATGGGCGTTGTATTGAAGGTATCGTTAGTCAGGTGCGAAATAACTTGCTAAACTATTCATTCGAACAGTGATGGTTAACGATTCAAGAAACGATAATGCTTCATTGATTATCTATGCCCATATCAGTATAAATAGATTTTCACCTGGTACTACTGCAAAACATTACAAGTAACCGAAACAAATGAAAAAATACAGCAAGTGGCATGACGCAAAAGTGAACCCTAAGATTTTTGTCGGATTTCGTTTCGCCGGGCCTGCCAAATGAGGTGCGGCAACTATTACTGTGAAGCATCAGATTTTAGAAACTAGCCCATTGTCTTTGATTCTGAAACAAGGGGTTAGTATCCAACGTGCCAATGCAATGTGTGCTTGACAATAGCCTCGAAACAATCAAAAATGGACGTAATTCACTGTTCGACAAAAAAAAAGTTGATCTGAATGCACAGCACCGGGCTTGAAAGTATAAAAATAAACAAAAATAATGACGTTTTCAGAATGTTCGTGTCTGCCCCAGGTCATTTTTAAAATATACTTGAACTTTTTGCATTTTTTTATTTAAAAATCTAATCTAATCAATGAACCGACACAGTGTTTTATATTCAGGACAGCGGAATTCATGTGCCATATAATGTTTTCAACTTTAAATACAATATGATGAGTTGTAATAAGATTTGCAGGGAGCTCTCCGCCCTTTATTGTACCCTCCCCATTTTTAAAGTATCGCAAATGATGGAATATTTGATATACAGGGGTTGTCAAAATAACAAATACTCAGGCAAACACACAGGGACAGGCAAAAATTGGGCCAACTTTGGAATGCTATAACTTTGACAAAGATTGACCGATTTCAATTCTTTAAGAAGTAATGGACGGGTCAACTAATCTAGTTTTGAGGTGCATCCATGGACCACAATATTTAAATATACACATTGAGTCAACAGTTGCCCTATTTATGACAAGACATGAAGAACAAACTGTCGCATGATATGTTTTGGTGTAAAAATCGAAGAGATCCCCAAAGTAGCCATTCTAGTTAAATATTCATTTTCGGTCTAAAGTTGACCTATTCATGACTAGACATGAAGAATGAGCCGTTGCACAATGAGTATTGGAGCTCAATTCCAATTGTCCCCAATCATAGGTTCCCTAGGGGACACCCGGTGGTCCCAAAAGTGGCCAATTCAATTAAATTCCCGTTTTGAGTCTACAGTTACATTATTTACGACAAGGCATGAAGAAAGAGCCGTCGCATGATATGTTTTGGTGTAAAAACAGAAATGTCCCCAATGACAGGTTCCTCCGGGAAATTCCGGTGGTTCCAAAAGTGGCCACTGTAGTCAATTATCCATTTTAGGTCTACAATAGCCCTATTTAGCACGAGACATGAAAAATGAACCGTCGCACGATATGTATTGGAGTTCAATTTCAATTTTCCCTAATTACAGGTTCTCTCGGGGACATCCGGTGGTCCCGGAAGTAGTCACTGTAGTCAACTATCCATTTTGAGTCTACAGTTGCCCTATTTACGACAAGATATGAAGAATGAGCCGTCGCATGATATGCTTTGGTGTCAAAATCGAAATGTCCCCTATGCAAGGTTCCCCCGGGGCACTTGGCGGCGCCATGAGTGGCCAAATCTGTACAAGACTCATTTTCACTTTTTAATAGTGTATTTTGTGATAAGCTAAGGAGAAAACAATATTGCGCGACATATTTTGAGTAAATAAATTGTTTGATCCCAATTCGGATCCACTACCGGCACCGATTCCGGGTAAATGGCCATTTCTTGGTTGTTTCTGGACCGATCTGAATACTTGGCGCACCAATCGCTTCAGAATTTGATCTTCTATCTTCATGTGTAGTAAAATTTTGATTTTTTTAGCCGAGACCTATGCTAAAAACACGTCATAATTTTACTGCATAAGACATGCTTCCGGAAATCCGGATTATCACCGGTATCCGGTGGTCATAGTTCATCTCCATGGATGCACCTCAAAACTAGATTAGTTGACCCGTCCATTACTTCTTAAAGAATTGAAATCGGTCAATCTTTGTCAAAGTTATAGCATTCCAAAGTTGGCCCAATTTTTGCCTGTCCCTGTGTGTTTGCCTGTGTGTTTGTTATTTTGACAACCCCCTGTATATCAAATATTCCATCATTTGCGATACTTTAAAAATGGGGAGGGTACAAAAAAAACGGGCTGTATGGGCACGTCAGGAGTTAATCATCAATGTTAACTTCCTTTTCCCGATCAGCCTAGATAGCCGCCGTAGTGTCGTAGCGGTTGTTTCAATTGGCTAAGAATTAACACTACGGACTGCCTGTTCCGGTGGTAAAAGTCCACCTAACAAGTGACCCATAATTCAAGTGGCTTTAAGCTTACCGTGCCTAAGAATGAATGGTTAGGGGGGTCTAAATAAAACCTAACCGCAAACGGAGCCTGTGGAGTACCAGGGCGCCATCTACAGTATTATGCCCTTCCTGTGCTACCCGGAGCAATGGTGCAGGTGACCTTGTGTTTCTCCGAGATAATCGGCTGCCCTTCTTCAGTCTCAAGCCTGAGGTTAAATAAGGGTGGGATTATTAATACGTTGTAACTTAGTTTAAATTTTCACCTCTATGGTTTCGCATTATGCGTATTACACAGTGTGTTCTGTGCTTTTCGCCTTTGGCGACTTTTAAGAGATACCGATATGGTATTTTCGCTGCTGGTCTTTTTCGTTCTGAGATTGCGAAAAGCTTAATCCTGCCTAGTTTGGGTAGTGGCTACGGTTAGGATAGCTTTGTTAGACCAATCTTCAGCATAAAATATCAACAATGATCAATTTTTTGTAGACTCATGCAAATGCTACAGCTCAAATGGCGCTAGTTCAAAAACCTTACTTTGTAAACTTTTATCTAGGTAACCTTGTGGACCTAGTTTTTGCTACTTTCAGAAACATGAAATGGCAAAACTCGCGTGCCATGCATCGTGCAAGCGTGCTCGTAAATAGCGCTATCGTTGCTACACTCATTTCTGAGTTAACAACCAGAGATGTATGTGCTGTCACAATTGATATTTCTGTTGGTGACCTCAATAGGAAATACGTCTTTCGTTATGTGGTTTATTCACCACGTGATGAACCATCCCCAATGGATGATTTCAACGAGTTGTCGTTCACTGCCTATGAAAAGTCCTTCTGCTGATTGTTGGCAGTGATGCTGATACTCATCAGCATCAGCTGGAGCAGTTCAGCTATCAATTTGAGAAGCTCCAAGTCTGATAAAGTGTTTAAGTAGTTCAAATCTTGGATTACTTATTTTAGGGAAATCGCTCAACCTTCATGGTATCTGCTAGAGAAGAAGGTTAGACATAATGCTCTGTCCGAACAGAATCAGTCACAAGTTGACGAATTGGCATGTAATCAGATGATGAATCATTATCTGATCATCGCTACATACACTGGGAATTGGTTTGTGACCAAATTCCATGATTCTCTCCGTCCATTGGAAATCCTAGTTGATTCGGATATTTCCACTTCCGGTGAGTTGGGACACAATTGTCCTTGCTTCGAGTGATCTCACAATTGCTTGTCACTTTGCTTTAAAGGAAATTTTCTACACAATTCCCTTCACAGGAGAAGTGGACGTCTGGCTGTTTGTAAAGTATGTCAGATATTCAGGCTACTATAAAAGCTCTTGCTTCGGCCAACTCAAGGTCGAAGCTTGGTATCGCATGTCGAACTCAAATTGAGGAACTGAATTCAGTCAACTCTGTAAACCTTGTATAGGTACCTGGCCATTCTTCCATCGCTGGAAATGAATTGGCTGATGAGCTAGCTCACGATGGAGCATCACATGACTTCATTGGCCCTGAGCCGGCTATTCCAATTTCGAAGTGCTGGGTAAAGCTTCAGATAAACTCTTGGGCGGCAACTCAGCACAAGCAATATTGGAATAGTTTGGAGTCATGTCGTCAAACAAAATTGTACATTACTGAGCCATCTCCAAGGGGTGGCGAAGTATTTAACAAATCTGTCAACGCAGAATTGCAGTCTCTTGGTCAGAGCGTTGACAGGCCACTGCTGACTCAACTATCACATGGCTAATTCAGCGTGCTGACTCATTTGTGTGTGATAGTTGTAACTCCGATTATGGAACTTCGTATCACCTGATATGTAACAGTCCATTTTTTTCGCAAATGTGATTCCAATTACTTGGTAAACACTTATTTAAGTTGAAACTGAATTCAGAAGCCTGAATCTTCAGGACATTCTGTTATTCTTAACCCACTGTGGTAATGAGCTATAGGCTCTCTTTACGCTCATGCGTTTACAGTGCCCTTTTAGGGCGCTGTTCGAACCCATTGTGGTATGGAGCTACATGCTCTCAATTCGCTTATGCGATCTTCCCTCTTCAAGGGACCTCACTCCTATTCGACACACTGTGTTGACCGGTTGGCTCTGTGCACGCGTTCGGCATAAACCAGGTGTTTTCCGAGTTTTTTCGCGGTTTTCGCGATCGCAACGCGTGTTAATCTGTGGTTACGGTGGTGAAGAAGAAGAGGATAGTGAAGGTTTGGTGGAAATCGGTGTTAAACCGGCCGATAACGGCGAAAAAAAGTGACACCCGCGTGCTTTGAAACGCAAACAAATCGCCGTCAGCCGGCTCCCCGGCCGTTCTCATAGTTCCACTGCACTGTGACGTCACGCATCAATTTTGACAGGTACTGGTCCTGTTGTTTACAGTTTGGACTTAGTACTTTTTTCGAATCATTCTTAATTTCGTGAAAGTTTGCTGCGAGGAGAGGTCAAATCCACTGCAGATACCACGGATCGTATTATTCTATCTCCCTACCGTGGAAAATCGTCACCATCAGCATGCTCTGCCCATACTCGCATAACAGTCCCATTTGAATTTTCATCATTTTTCAGTTTTCTTCATGAATCGTACTTATTATTAGTGTACTTCTTGGTAGCATATCTAAAATTGTATCTTTGTATGGACAAAATGCGAAAAAAATACCAAACTATGTGCGTCCCATATTGAAAGTACCCGCATAACAGTCCCACTAGTAGATTACGATGAAATTCAAGCCAACCCTTTCCTGTTATGATTCCTGTAATCTTGCATCGTAGTTTTCATTTCAAAAGAAAAAGAAATACTACTAATTTGAGTATTGTAAGTCAACTTTATTCCATGAAAATGTAGTTTTTGTTTTTGCTTTACATGACTTCATTTTTTTCCAGAATGCTTCTGGTGATATTGATGGTTGAAACATTGTAAGTTTTTAATTCTTAAGAAAGTCTAAACAAAACATAAAATAAATAGCTTTCCTCCAAGTCAAAGCTATACCTGTCACATCTCTCGTCCTCTGGCCAATTAGTAACGAAATCTCCGCCTCCGGTAGGTTCATCTTCCAACGACATGGAGGGGAAAGCTTTTTGGGCCTACATGGGCATACGCACATCACCACTGGTATCGTCGACTGGTCGAACTGTGTTTTAGCGATACGATAACTAATGCTGAGATATAAGAAGGCATATCTTAGAAATTTTTAACAGCTTTGCCGAAATCAGGCTTACCAAAGCTTGCCCGATTTTATGCCTTGATAGCTATTAGTATAACTTTTGTTTCCAACCCAACATAAATGTACTGCTGATGAATCCAGGGGGTACTATTCATATTGGCTGGCCGCAACACTACCATCTAGCCCAGGAATATCTTGAACACTGTCACCACCTCCACCGTAGTGTGGAGTAAACTTGCCAACAAATGTGTCAATGTGCGCGATAACAAAGTAAGCGAGTCCCAAGTAATGGGACTGGTATACGGGTATATTTGCATTTGATGAGAAAAGTACTCGGATAACGAGTCCCACCTGCTATTATCTTGGATTTATACAGTTAAATCAATTGCATCAACAATATTTTATTCGTTGAGCATTTTTTTATACTGTAATGATAAAGTGTTGAGTAATGCCACCAGAATTTTATGTTGCCACCAGCGGCGTTACGAAAAATTTTGCAATAAGGTTCAGATGCGTTTTTCTCGACATGATGATTTTCCAAATGGGACTGTATTGCGAGTATGGGCAGTGCTGGTGATAGAAATGCGAAGATGAAAAAAATATGGAAAAAACGACTAAGTCCGAAACGTAAACAACAGGACCAGCAGCTGTCAAATAAGTGAGGTTTAGGCTCGTCATATGTAGGCTCTATTCACTTTTTCGTGGTGCACAGTGTGTGCTTGATTGTTATTTCGCTGAAAAAAAAAAGTGTCGAAAGTTTGGGAGTAAGTGGAATTGAGAAAGTGAGCGATTCACATCAGGGATTCACTACGTAGTGTCCCAGATAGTGCCTACAGTGCGGCACAAAATTTTGGGAACGCCTGGCCATCGCTTTCTACGACCGAGGAAAAAAAGAAGGTAGGATCTTTCCTTTTACTTTTCTTTTCCGTCAATTATGCGCTTTTTTTTTCGCAGCGAAAAAGAAAAACATTCAAGCACCCACTGGTGTGTGCACCACGCTAGAAAATGAGGATATAGAAGGTGCTACATATGACGAGGCCTAACCTACTGTATTGGTTTGGACACTGGTTTTGCCCCGTTGGTGCCTGATTTGTTTAAGTGTTTCCACTTCTAAAAACAACGATTTTTCAGACGGCTTCAGGTCTTTTTTCGCTAAATAGACCTCGTTGTTTCATCTGTCGCAGCAGGTGTGTTCTTGGTCCGATCCACCAGCAAAACGCCGCCATTACTCTACGATTTCAAGTTCCCTCAGTTCTGGAGGATAAATCATTATCTGGTACTCGAGGGGAATACCAAAACGAAACATTTGTTGCGACTGAACCTAATTGACTGATATGTGCTAAGTTTTTTCGGTCTGAAAGAAAAACACCGGGCATTTACGTCCACTTTGGCTTTTCAACCGTACCATCGGGAAATTCGTTGGCAATTGACATTGGGACATGTAGCAATCTCGTGCCCCGGTTGGATCTCTCAAAATCGGTCAAAAGATATCTAGGTTTTAATCATTACAGTAAATAAAAACAAACCGTGACTACAAACGATAAGCAGATCAGATTTGTTTGATGCAATGATTTACTGGTATTAAATCAACGAT